>NW_023505341.1:0-106000 GCF_004664715.2 Peromyscus leucopus | reverse complement strand
GGACAGGAAATAATTAAAGAGGCCACTTAGGAGCTGTTTTATAACCAAGTGGTCCCTTGGTCTCTCATCCTGAGGCACACAGGAAACAGTACCTGGCAAATGTGTAAGGTGTTGTGTTTAGATACACAGAGATTGAAAGGCACCCCTTAGGACTGTGGTGAGGTGGGTGTGGAAATGGCTCTTACACAGAGATGGTCCTCCAGGTACACAGTCAAAGACTCAGCACCAGTCAGAAAGCCCAACAACCAGATGACAAGGCGACAGGATAGCAAATGTATCCTTGACTGTCAAGACCCAATTGAAGGACTTCATACCTAAGGAGAGAGATGGGGCATGATCAAGCACAGGGATCTTAGAGTTGGTGGTCATTGTAAAGCAACATGCTGTAGAGATCATATGTCTATAATAAAAAATATGCATTAAACTCTTTGCATAAATCATCTTATTTAATTTCACCAACAACCTTGGGAAGTCAGAGTATTGTTTTCATACCTTTTTACTAATGTGTTTAGACTAGCCAAGGAGTCATTCACATAGCTATTAAGCATCTAAGATGGGCCTTGAGCCTAGGCTGGCCAGCTCTAGAGTCCCCAATCACAGTCCTATACCACTACCTCTCTTCCCAAAGTTTCCAGGCTATCATTCTCAACTTTCTCCCATCCTTCTTCCACTACTTTCTTCCTGGAACCTCTGGATGGCTCCCAGTTAGCCCTCAAATCCACTGACCTCAAGGTCAAGCACAGTGGCAAGTACGTGCTAGTGCTCAATGAATACCACCTGAATTAAATTACTGGGATAAACCTTGAATTGAGTTGACTGATTAGGAGAGCAAAGAAGCGCTATCCTACAGGAAGGGAGAAGGCAGGCAATCAAAGATTTTTAGTGAGTATATGGACATCCCAAGGTAAGCTGTTCCCTTGACTCTGGGAACCTTCCAAATCCGCCAGTGGGCGTCTCTTAGGCCACGACTGACCTCCTTTCATGCTCAGTATCATGAGACTGATTCATATGACAATCCCATTCTGTCATCACTGTTTCAACACAGTGTCAAAGCAACTGGCCCACTAAATACCTTAGGGTAGAGGACATTCTGTGTTACATTTTCCCCTTTGTAACTCTTGTCTGCTGACAGTCACAGGGCCCTGATGAGCTGCTTTCTCTTCAGCCTTCTTGTCCACAAAATGTGAGCTCACAACATAGCCAGGCACGTCCTCTCATCAATTTTTTCTATTAAGAAAAGTCTGGTAATTTCTCATCCAGGGGATTTACAGTATCCACACAAGAAACATCAAACAGACTCTACCTACACCAGAGTTATATTTTCAGAGCCCTAAATCTAAACCCATTGGTGTACATCAGACTTTTAAACTACTACCATAGCCAAGAGATAGCCTGGGGTGTGTTATACATACATAGCAAAATACTATGATTTCAGGAGCACCACAATGACTTATGGAAGGCCTGTGATCATGCTTGAAATTTGAGCATATCTAAACTCCTGGAATCTACTATCATGCCATCAAATTCTAGAGTGGTCCTGGGAGGCACTGTGCCAAATGGTCCACAAACAGGGTTCAAATCAAATTCTTTAACAATAAATAATTCTGTTAAAGACCTTCAAGCCAAAGTTGATGGCCTGCTGGCTAAAGCAGTATTTTAAGAAATAACTCTTAGGAATTGTCAACATTTTCAGTGGCATCCCGTGTGTGTGTGTGTGTGTGTGTGTGTGTGTGTGTGTGTGTGTGTGTGTGTGTGTGTGTGTGTGTAGAGCCCCATCCCAACCCCCAGGCCATCTGGTGGCCAATGATGCAACACCCACAATCTCAGCACCAAGGACAGAGCCATACACACTCAGGGTGAGATGTCCAGTTTCTTGGCTTTTATGCAAGAGAGTTTTGGTGAGTTCAAAAATAAAACCACAGAATTTTTAGTGCTAGAGACCATTAAGAAACTCAACATTTTTGTTTTATGGATGAGGATCTAGGTCCTTAAAAGAAAATAAAGTGGCCTGCTAAGCACCCAGAGCCAGAGCCCTGGAAGGCAAGCTCTCTAACTCTCAGTTCCTCGCTCAGTGCCAGCACCACACTGAGCTCAGAGGCCCCATAAATGCCCTTACCCTGCATCAAGGCATTAAGCTTTCCCTCAGCTTTCAGGGCTCAGCCAACATCATCGCCAAGGTTGAACATATCAGGAGGAAGGAAAAAGTAGGAAATGTAAAGGAAAGCCATTTCCATGGTTCCCAATCAAGAGAGCTTTTCTTATTGCCTTCTGGGAGTGGGACCAGTTGGAAAGTGGTGCAGGTAATGAAGCAAAAGTAAGCGGATGGCCCTTGCCAAGAGCACAGCTTGGGAGAATGGATGGCAGAAGGGAAGCCCAGACGGCCAAACCAGGTCTGAGAAACTGTAGAGACCATACCCCAAGCCCAAACTTCAACTAGTAGTCCATAGCACTACTGACACCTGGACAGATGCACACACAGCGGGTTCTTGGTGTTAAGCCCAGGCATGGCTCCTGCCCTCAGAGGGCACACGGCCAGCCTGCCTGAGTCATCAGCCACACCATGGTGACAACAAATTGGTGCCTCTTCCGTAAGGGGAATCTCCTATGTAGAAGGTTCAGGAACCAATTGGATTTAGACAACTTGTATTA
Organism: Peromyscus leucopus; assembly: GCF_004664715.2. Taxonomy (NCBI): domain Eukaryota; kingdom Metazoa; phylum Chordata; class Mammalia; order Rodentia; family Cricetidae; genus Peromyscus; species Peromyscus leucopus. Next base: position 103,351 of record NW_023505341.1, on the reverse strand, counting down.
ACTCTCCAGGCCCCACTACCCCTTGTTGTAAAGCAAAAAAAAAAAAAAAAAAAAAAAAAAAAGCTGATATAGGAAAAGTATGCCAGGACTGCCAAACTGACTTACAGGGGCTGGAAAAGTTGCTGTGGGTAGCAGGTCACAGAAACTAAAAGTGAAGCCTAGTGTCTTTCCCACAACATGAATACACACCCTTTAGTCTCACTTGAGGTGTGTGTACAACAGCAGTAGCCATAAGAATGCAAAGAATGCTGGGTATTCACACAGAGGCTATACAAGGCCATCTGGCTGACACCCAAAGGAGCTTTTATTCTGATGAGCTGGTCATAGCCAGATACATATCCCAGGTCTACTGGATCCTCAGTCATATTTGGTCACTTTGTGGATATGGACGTACACCAACCTTGCGTGAACACCAGTGAGTGAGATCAGAATGTCAATTAACTCACAAGATCTGGCTCTGTCCAATGGGTCACAAACTCATTCACCCTGAACACAGTATCTTCATCAGAGCTAATGATAGAAACATTGAAGACTCCTCAAGGTATGTTAATTAAAGTATTTCATTATATTACTCAGCCTATATGGTCATTTGCATCATTAGATTCACCCATTGATGGATCAGCTCCTTTCCAAGCTTCTTAGTTCCATCCAAGAGAGCTTAGATGGCCTTTAACCTGATTCTCCTCCTCTCTGCCACTGTTCTCACTAATTTTAGTTCCTTTTGTATATATTTTTATTTAATCTTTGTGAATGTTGTACATGTACATAATGTGTTTTTAATCAAATTCACCCTGATGCCTCTCCTCAAGTTCCTCCCAGATCCCATCACCACATCTCCCTCTCAACTTCACATACTCTCTTCTTAACCACTGAGTCTGGTTGGTGTTGCAGTATCCGTATAGGTCGGATCATCCACTGGAACATGGACAACCTACCCTTAGAAGCATCCTGGAGAAAATGACCTCCTTCAGCATCAGCCGCCAATAGCTGCTGTGCTAAGAATGGGACTTTATGAGCTTCTCTCGCATCTATGCTGTGGATTTGGTTGCCTTGACCTTGCAGGGCAGGTCTTCATAGAGGATTCTCTGCTTCATGTGTGCAACAGGCCTGTCATGTCCAAACAACACGGCTGTGCAGCCATCCTCTGCAATCTCTGGTTTTTATAATCTTTCCTGATAGTCCTTGATTTTTGATGAAGGGTGTGTGTGTGTGTGTGTGTGTGTGTGTGTGTGTGTGTGTGTGTGTTGCCTTGTGCCATTCATTCATTGATAAGACATTGGGTCTTCTAAGTCTTGTTGGCGTTCTCTTTCCTTTGTGTGTTTCATCAGAGCCGGGTATCTTGACTGTTACTTTTTTTATTTTGTCAATTATGTATTGTAAGATCCACAGACCACCCCCCAAACTCAGCAGTTTTTCAGTCAGTCATTTTATAATGTCTTGTGCATCTATGGATCAGTTAGTGTTAGCCAGGCCTACTCCTGCCACTGAGGCTCTGCTGGTAGTTGCTGGCCAAAACCTTCAGGGAGGCCAAGGAATGTGGTCTTAGTTCTTGCAATGTCATACCTAACTAAGAATTAATGATACTAAAGAAGAGAGAGCCAAGATTCAGGGAAGAACAATTTTGCCCTATAACAGATGGCTGTCATTGAAGAATTTTTGAGAAGGGGAATGACAGATCAGATTTGCATACTGCAACAATCACTCAGGATGTTGTGTGTATAAAGACCTAGTGATAAATCTGTGGTCTCAAAAAGGCTGTGAGTTAATAATCTTTCCTATCAAGCAAGAATAATGTAGCTAACTGTCCTCTCCCCATCCCTGCCCACATACACTGCCAATTTACTAAGAAATAGGCTGACTCCCCACCCGATAAATCACTAGATCACCAAGGGAAAATGACCAATGCATCTGGGTTCTTCAGCCTGTTCAGAGAGGCCTAAGAGAGACATCTCAGAACAGCAAACGTTAAGATCTGTGTCCACTAAGAGCCGCTTGCTCCATGGGAAATACCAGATCAAGGGGCAGGCATGGGTGATACACAGCTGACATCGTTTGCTTATGGGATGAGGGAGGCAGACCTCTCTAACCCCAACCCAGCCAAGGCAGCTTTTATTTACAGTGAGAAATGTTCAAGTGTGACTCAACTCGCTCCAAACATCACAGTTGTTTTCATTGTCTTCTTCTGTTTGTTGCCATGTTTTTCATCATCAATGCGCCTCTCTTTTTAGAAAGGAGGAAATAAAAAATAAAAAGCCAAAACACTCAAATGTCTTGTGTGGCTGTAAGCTCTGTTGGCAAGGTGAGACCCCTAGCCAGAGAGAAAACCAGCTAATTCCTGCTAAGCCCCAAGGAGATGCTGTTAGATTCAGAGGAGACCCCTTTCCCATTAAAGGTCTGCAACAGGAGTTACCAGGATTTGCTCTCTGCCTTGGGTGCTCCCTTCACCCTATTGGTTAGCCCTGGGCTCCCTGCCACCCCTTCTTCAGGCAACCTTTCAGGTGCCTCCCTTGTGCCTGGAGCTGAGGAAGCAAGGATGAGACTAAGCCTTGGCTGGGGCCTGGAGCTGCTCATGCTGAGAGACCTATTAGGACCAAGCCTGCTCTGGCAGTAGGAATCTGGCCAGTGTTGAATGTTCACGTGGCGCTTTTGGCAGATGGAGATGGAGGGGTCTGGGCCAGAAGGGATGCCTGCAGGGACAGAGCTGAGAAGAGAGTTCAGGTCATACACTGCCACCACCACCCTCTTGGGAAAAGCTAGAGAGGAAAAAAGTGTCCTGGCCCTGCTGAGGACAGAGACCCACTATTTTCCAATGTCTAAAGCATTTCCCTTTCCTCCCTTGGGTTCCAGAGACCTGGCTTCCAACTCACTCACCACTTGGAAAAATCTGTGAATGAGCAGTCAGGAGTCACCCAGAAGAACTCAGAACTAAATGGGCATTTTCCGTGAGTAAGCCCCCTCCAGCATTCTAGTGACGATGTGCTCCCGGGGTCACACTCTTCCCACGCTGGATCTTCCCCAGAGCTGGGTCCCCAACTCCCTACACTGTTATTCTCCAGAGATTGGGAATTTCGGCAAGGAACTTCTTGTGAGGGTCAGATAGGGCCCCTAAGTTGTGCCTGCTGAGAGGCCAAGCTCCCATCTGCCTTCATTAAACTAGATTCTGGTGATTTTCAACCTTCCTGATGCTGCAACCCTTTAATACAACTCCTCATGTTGTGGTGACTCCAACGCATAAAATTATTTCGATGCACTTCAAAACTTTAATTTTGCTACTATTATGAATTGTAATGTAAATATCCTGACATGCAGGATATCTGATACGTGACCCCAGAGGGGTTACAATCCACAGATTGGGAACCACTAGACTAAAAACTAAGCTATCCAAACCTGATCCATGATGAGGTGTTTTTTTCCCCCAAATCAGTTTGATTAAAGTTCGGTATAACCTGAAACTCAAAACTAATGGTTGTCTATCAGGACTCCCAGGTGGCCCTCTCCACAGACCAGCTCTCCTTCCCTGCAGCCCTTTGGAACCAACCTAAACAGACAGGAGGTGCCATTATCCTTCAGGCCGGGAGCGGGCCTTTGCAGTGAGGCTGAGACACCACTCGGCAAAGTCTCAGGGCATCAATATTTCATGTCACCGGGAGCTGTCTTGTTTTTTATGCAGATTGCTCAGGCTGCCAGATGGGCAAAGGCTGGCAGCGTCATCCATCACCAGGCTGTTCCCTCCTCGGCAAACGCTTGCTGACTGTGCCAGAGCCCCGCAGCCTGGCCTCAGCTGAGGCCCATCCTCTCACTTGGTCTGCACAGTGGGACACAGCCCTGTCCTGAACAGACACAAATAAAGGCAGAGGCCAGGATCTTGCTGTGGGGACTTCAGATGGAAAGACCTTCGTGACAAGATGAGAGACAGCAGGTCACTTTGGTACTGTGCCTCATAGCTTTTATTTTAAATTATATATATATATGCTGAACAGGGGTATTATCCCAATTTGTAGGTGGAAAACTGAGACATGCAAAGACTAACAGGATTGTTGGAAGCCACACTGTGTGTTGGACAGCAAAGCTGATCCAAAATGACCTCCAGCATCCCAAGGTCTCACCTCTAAACCAATACCACTGAGTTGTGAGCTCAGCCTAGTAGATCCTGGCTGGACAAAGTGGGGAGGTAGGGCAGCCTGCCGCAATCTGCATGGTCCCTGGGCTCTGGAGTCATTTTCTCCACATAGCTGGGCCACCTTGCACAGTTAGCAGCCTCTTCCAGGCCACACTAGCCTTTCCCTATCCCCAAGGTTTGAGCCTACATCCAGGGACCTAGCAGTGGCCAGGTCCTCCAGCTTAAGGCTCTATCTTGCTCTTTCCTTAGATGAAATAAGACTGATACCCCGGTGCTGATACCAGAGATATTCCCTAGCAGCCATCCTGTACTCATGTATGCACACTAGCATCTTTGGGGACCTGGTTGGTAGAGTATAGCTAGCTACTTGTGCCCAGCTTACCCAAATACTAAATTCTTAGCTGAAGTAAGAACTTTAAGGTTCCTCAACACGAACTCCTTTCTAAAATTTCTGCCAGCTAATCCCACATTTTTGCCCCACCAGCCTACTCTAGTCTGTCCTTCTGCCCCAGTCCCTCTATGCAGGGACCACATCCCAGTCACGACACTCTGTGTTGCCTGGCCCATTCCACACTGCAGGATCAGATGGCAGTATTGGTGATATGAGGGGCACACAGTGTATCCAGGGATGCAGCCTCACATCCCAAGGCAGAGATTGGTCAATTTCCCAGAGTGTCACTAGGCTGGAGGCAGCTAATCCAAAGTCGTCTGGGAAATAGACTTGCCATATAGAAATTCAGAGTACTGCCTGAAACTCAGTGGGTGAGTTTGGGCAAGTCACAGCCCCCTGTGTCTATACAAATCGGGTCCTTCATACTCTGTATCAATAGCCAGTGAACACAGTTCTCAACTCTTTGCCTTCCAATCACCTCTTCTTTTAGCATAGGGTAATGTAGTGATGGCTATCACCGTGGTTATGGTGGGCTATGACCTTGGCACAGGCCTGATGTGTTGCACAAAGGACACCACCCAGCCATGAGATTGTAGAAGAGCTTCCACACTGAGAAAGGGCTGAAATAGACCATCCTGATACCTTTCCAGTCCAGAATTCCTAGTCCCAGATTCCGTGATTCATGTCAGGAGAAGCAGAGCCCATGGATGACTACCTGTGACCTTGTTACTTTTTTTCAGCCTCAAGTTACAAAAAATACACAGCCAGAGAGCAAACTCCCCTTCAGTATTGGAGGTTGAGGCTCAGAATAGCTGAGAAGAGCACCAAGACCACACCATTAGAATTACAACCTGATCTGAATCCAGGGCTCCCAAGTCTGTAGTATTGTCTTGACTATGTTACATGGGCAGACTGGACGTTTCCAAGCTCAGATCTCTTCAGAGAAGCCAGGCTCAAGTACATCCTTCCTTCCTTCCTTCACACATGCCCAGAACACCCTTCCCAATAGTCCTCCTTATACTCTACACACAAGCTCCTTCTGTGCTTTGAGAGATCCCATCTATCCTTGAGCTCAACATCAGCTGCTCCTGGAGAATGAAATCTTCCCATCCCTCCTTTGTTTGGCATCCCCCTCTGTGACTCAGCAGCAATTGTTCATATTACTTCCCCATTGACATCATCATGGTTCTGTTTCGTGCGAGCCTCCCAAGGCTGCAGGCTCAGAGCAAGATGTATGCATGCTCATCTAGTTCCTCTAAGATCCTGTGAGGTGGCTCTCTGTGTCCATGTATAGGCATGGACCTATGCCTTTTTTCGCTTTTTGCTTCCCTCTGTTCCTCCATGCTAGCCAACACTGAGCACAGTGCCAGGCATACAGTAGGGGCTTAGCACTTATATGTCTGTATGCAAAGAACCTGCTTGGTGCACAAATGTCTTTGGATGCAGAGAGATTGGAATAGGCCTATACTGGTCCTGAACGATAGAAATGGAGAGCTATGTGACCCTGACATTCAGATGTGGTGGTAGTTCTTTCCCTGACCTTGCAGAAAACATCTTCTTGTTGGGCTCCACCTTTGGACTCACTCTCCCCTCCCCTCAGGCTGCCCTCCCTTTCCCATCCAAGACTAATTAGAGCACATGATAGTTGAGGTAATGGGGACTTCTCAAGGGCTACACAGCCCTGCTCATCCTTTTACCCCAGAAATGGAGAACAGGAGTTTGGATCAGAAGCCCAAGCCTAGATGGAAGCCTGAGAGGCCTCAGGAATCGGATAGGGGAGTTCATTTTCATGGCTCAGTGTCCAGTTGGTCAGCCAGAGGTACTGGGACCTGGCTTGCTCCAGAGCCGAGGGCAGTAAAAGATCCAGAGGTCAGAGTGGAGAGCAAGGAGATCAGGTTCTCAAGGCAAGCACAAAATGGGACCATGTCACTTGCCTGATTGCTGCAGAGAAAAGAACAGAAGATACATCGTGGGGGGGGAGGGGTGCTAAGGTTATCAAGGAGGTCAGACCTCTCACCCAGGCAACGCTATCCTTCATTCACCTGTTACAAATATTGGACGTTGTGAAAAGATTCCCTGAATAAAAGATGATGATGGTGAACGGTGACACAGGCAAGACACACCCTTCCCCGGGGATGAATGCCCTGTCCCTTGGATCTCAACTCCTTCCTCCCTGGCCATCCTGCCCCAGGCTCAGTCAAGTCATGCAGTTGCCAGCAGGCATTCTAGTAATTGGTAAACAGACCATGCCATGCAGTCTTGAGTCTGTGATAGCCTGTGTAGATGCTACCCAACTGTCTTAGTTTTCTATGGCTGGGACAAAACACCATGACCAAGGCAGCTTACAAAAGGAAGCGTTTAATTGGGCGTACAGTCTTACAGCGTTAGAGTCCATGATGGCAGAGCAAAAGCATAGCTGTAGTTGGGAGTCTACAAAGAAGTAGGCAGAGAGAGAAGAGGGGAGATAATACTAGGGATGGTGGGAGTCTTTACATCTCAAAGCCACACCCCCTAATCCTTCCCAAACAGTTCCACCAACTGAGGGTTAAGCACTGAGAAACATATGAGCCTATGAGGTTCATTCTCATTCAAACCACCACACCAGCATCCATACCCTCCTTCCTTTGGTCCTCACTTGTGCCACCGGAGAATTTGCTCTTCCGGGTTCTAAACTGCCTTCACCCTCAAAACGTTCTGTTCTCTAACGGAACACTTCCTTTCCGCACTCTTTTCTCAGTCTGGATCACTTTTACTTTAACTCAGATGCACCCTTGCAAAGGATCTCTCACTGCTTCCTTGAGCAAAGTTTAGTCCCCCCCCATCTTCTGCCCTACAACCACCTGCTGCCCTGTTTGCGGTACACACCTTTCAGCCATGAGCACAGAGCCAGTGTCTTCAAGCCTGGATTCCCAATTCAGCTCTGCCGGGTCAAAACCTTGAGCAATTGACTTCTCTAGGGACTCAGTTTCCCCATATGTAAAACTGGAATAGTACTAAGGAAGCACTCTTTTGCTGTGGGATTGCATGAACTAAGACAGGCAGAGCATTAGGCCCTGTACTGCTCTATCATAAGTGTTTGAGAAATATTAACTGCTGTGAATAGTGTTCAGTGGGCGCTGTGACAAGCTCCAGGCTGTCTCCTGTGTATTTTTCTGTGAATATGTTTGCACATGCAATTCAAACATATTCATTTTTTTCTCAATTGATTCTTTTAACAGGAAAAGAAAAGTAAAGAGTAGAGAAGACATAAGAAATGAGAAAGGTGGTGTTTTTCCACCTTAGAAAGTGGAGAAATTTTTTTTAATTAAGAAATTTTTTTAATCATTTTACATACCAGTCACAGATCCCCTCCTCTTCCCTCCTCCACCTCGCCACAGCCTTCCCCTCCCAACCCAACCCCCCATTCTCTCATCTGAAAAAGTAAGGCCTCCCTCCCATGGGGAGTCAGCAGAGCCTGGTACATTTAGTTGAGGCAGGTCTAAGCCCCTCCCCCTGCATCAAAGCTGTGCAAGGTGTCCCATTGTAGGTCATGGGCTCCAAAAGGCCAGCTCATGCATCAGAGATGGATCCTGATCTTATTACCAGGGTCCCTTAAGAAGAAAAGCTACACAACTGTCTTGTTTATATAGAGGGCTTAGTCAGTCCCATGGAGGCTCCACAGCTGTTGATCTAAAGTTCAGGAGTTCCCACCTAGCTTGGTTGGTTGTCTCATGATCTTGATCCCCCTTGCTCATAGAATCCCTCTACCCTCTTTTTGACTAGACTCCTGGAGCTCAGCCTGGTGCTTGGCTGTGGATCCTCTGCATCTGCTTTCATCAGTTACTGGATGAAGGTCTATGATGGCAGAGTATTCACTGATCTGACTACCGGGGTAAGCCAGCTCAGGCACCTTCCACTATTGCTAGTAGTCTAGGCTGGGGTCATCCTTGTGGATTCCTGGGAACTTCCCTAGCACCAGGTTTCTTCCTATCCCCATGATGTCTCTCTCTATCACGGTATCTCTTTCATTGCTCTCCCACTCTGTCCCTGGAGGCAGAACAGGGGAGCTCACAAGCACATGCCCACTTGACCCTTCTTGAGTGGGTGTGTCATTTGCTGATGTCATCTGTGGTCATTAAACTCCACATCCTCCAGCTTTGGAAGACAGGTTTGCATCAGTGATGCTCCAGGGGTTTCCAAGCCTCGGTCTGGAACTGGGGCTGCCCCCACTGGTCTCTCCTGCCCTGAAGTTTCTAGATTCCTGTAGCCAGCCATGGTGGGACCATTCAACCTCTGATCACGCGAGTCAATCTAATAAAGTCCCTCTCAAAGTTAATAAAGCCCCTCCTCTTATAATTACATTCTATTGTTCTGCTCCTCTGGAGAACTTTAGCCAATATAGCCAGCTTGAATAAATGAAAATGTAACCAATTAATAAGTTGCCACAGTCTCCAACCCTTCCCCATCCCTGGTAGACTAAAATCCCAGTGAATCTCCGGGATCAGAGCAGCCGAGTCTCATCCAGATGGAGCCCAGACTCTCAGAGAGGAGCCCAGCCCCGAGTGAGCCACTCCATGGCCTAGCGAGGACTGAGAAAAGGAAGGGATACTTGACACCAAATAACGTTACCCACGAAGTGTGGCAGGAGCCTGGGTGAGAGGCGGGAAGAGAGTGTGGCAGGCTGTACTCTCAGCCTGGTGATGACGCTACAGTGCCACCAACAGAAGCTGGTCTGCCTGGTTCTGAGACCAGGTGTTCACATCTCCCCCAGGTCCTTGATGCCCAGCACGCTAGACAAGGCCTCTCCACCTGTCACCACCAGTGCGTGGATGCCATTCTGGAGATCAAAGTCATGACGGACAGCCGAGCCTTGCTGATACACTGTAAAGCCCTTATCCTACTGACTGAAGAAAGACAATTTTTGCCTGTGCTCATCTACAAAGCACCCCCACAACTCACTTGCCGAGTAAGCCTGACAACCTGAGTTCAATCTGAGGAGCCCATGATAAAAGGACAGAACCAATTTCTGAACGTTAGTCTCTGATTTTTACATGCATGCCATGGTACACACACACACACACACACACACACACACACACACACACACAAACACACATAATAACAGCAACAATAACAACTTAGGTTTGCTCCCTAAACCCTCTTGTGACAAGGTCTTGTGGCAGCTAGCATTCATACAGAGAGACCCAGTCCCACTGCCCAACTCCATCACCTGCGTGCTATCCCTGGCTTTAGGAAATATCCCAAGTTAGTGACTAACTCAGCTTCTGCGTACATAGGTGGCATGTGTGCCGTCAGTGATGAAGCTGCGGGTTGCCCTTGCCCCAGCTTACCCTGTGCCCTGCCCCTGCACTCTGCATCCTGCCCACCCAGAGGAGCTGGATATTTCTCTCTTCATCTTCCTCCACACAGAGAGAGGGCCAGAGAGATCCTGTTTCACCCAAGGGATAGAATTTCTGAATCCCAGGCATCTGCTGAACAGTATCCTTCCCGACAGTCCTCCTGTGGACCCTGAGACCAGCACATCCCTTCCACTATGGACTACTGACCCCAAGAGCTGCAGAGGCTCACACAGACTGAGACACACCTTCCCCTCCATCACTCCTGCTGGTAAGTGCTGATCCATGCTGTTTTCCTTTGGCCCACTCTTCAGTCTCTTCAGTTGGATCTTAACACCCATACCAGGCTCCAAGTGGCATTCTCCTAGAGGTCTTGAGGCATTCTGGGAAAATTCAATTGCATGCATGGCAACAAGTGTCAGCCAGCCGAGCTGGCTCACTTCCCAGCATGCTCTTAGGAAGCAGCGTTCTTCTTACGGTCGCTTTCCCGGCTGTTTAGCTCGAGGCATTCCAAGAACACTATCTTCAGTCTGGGCTCTGACTCTCTGTGAGAGGAAATCATAGCCCACTGTGCAATTTTGCTTCAGAAATTCTGGAGTCCTGCTGGGACTTAAGGAGCCCCCAGAAAACCCTCCATAAGCTCCCTATGTGGTGCCCCACATACAGGCCAATGGAAGAGCAGACCTAGAGAAACTAGAGCTTTAGGCAGGAAGACACTAGTTTCCGTGTCTCCTGCCGGACCCACACTGGCAACTCTTTCCACCCACCCCACGACCACAGGCAGATGTCTACAATTCTGCTATGGGTGCTTTGTTCCCCAAACGGTGCTTTTGTGTCCCAATCACTGAATTATTCAACAAATATTTTCTTTCAGTGGTTCTTCTGTGTTTGAGATAATATATTGTTCCAGGGCCTGGAGTGATACAAGGATATGAATCCTTCTCCCAAATCTCTCTGTAAACATTGTCAATATGCTTGCTTTACTGATTAAGGGATTTAAAAGAAAAGAGATGAAGTAACTATCCCAAGGTCACACAGCTTAAGAAATCCTGAAAACAGCCAGCCATGGTGGCATACACCTGTAGTCCAACACAAGAAAGCTGAGGCAAGACGTCAAGAGTTCCAGGCCAGCCTGGGCTATAGGGAAAGCCTGTTTTAGATGAAGGAGGAGGGAAGGAGAAGGGAGGAGGAGGGGGAGGAAGGGGAGGGGGAGGAGGAGAGGAGAGGGAGGAGGAAGAGGGAAGGAAGAAGAGGATGGGGAGGGAGAGGAGGAGGGGGAGGAAGAGAGGGGAGGAGGAAGAGAAATAATTTTGAAACGCAGCTGTGGGGAAGTTTGGAGTTACCTATGAAAAAGAAATGGCAGCATTTGGCCTGCTGTATCCAGTGTCAACATGAGGACACAGGACTTGCTGGCCTGGACCTGGGTCACCTATGCAGGGAAACAAAGGAGAAGGTGTGGGCAGTGACTGCTGTCCCACGGAGCAAGAGCCAAGCTCATTCTCCCCCAAACCTTGACAGATGGCACGTGCGTCCACACACTAGACTTGGCTCCAGGTCCCACCCACCACAACACAGGAGACAGAGGCACATGCAGGATGCATGCTAGGCTAGGTGTGATGGATTCCCCTGAAGGCCTCTGCCTAGGATGCAAAGGACAGACCTAGGATACTCTGGGAGAGGGGAACACATGTAACCTCATAACTCAGGAAGCAGAGCAGGAGGATTTCAAGTTTAAGTTCAACCTAGGCTACATGGCAAGACCCTGTATCAAAATGATGATGATGATGGTGACGACGACGATGACGACGATGATGATAAGGATTCTATAAATAAACAGGCCAAGGCAGCCAGGTCCTGCCGCCAATGCATCCCAGAACCAGCTATTTACAAAGTACCTGTCGTGTGTCCAGAGTCGTCCTAAGAACTCACACAACAGTAGCCTCCCCATAATAGAGAGGAAGAAGCACAGAGAGGAAGTGACCTGCATGGGGCCACAGGGCTAGAGCTGGTGGCTGATGTCAGCATCCATGCTTGCTAAGCAAACTGCCTCACAGGAGGATCAAGGAAGAAAGGGGTGGGGTGGTGCTAGGTTAATTTACCCATGATGAATTGCAACCCACTGCCAGATCTGAGAAGGTGGAAGGCCCACCCTAACCCTTGCGTAGGCTGCCTAGCAGCACTGGCTCAAATGCAAACACAGCCTGGTCCCTGCCTCACCACTCACTACCCTAACCACTCTAGATGGGTAGTGCCCTCATCTATAAATGGGGACAATAATAGCAGTCTTCCTGCCACCGCAGGTCTACCTGTTATGTAGTTCCAATGAAAACAAGAATGTAACTATTTTAGAAGTTGTGAAGTTGTACAAAGCTGCGTGGGGCACCAGAGTTGAAGGAGTGTGGGGGAAGCTGCTGGTTTCTTGTGCCTTAATTCCCCCAGGCCCTTCATGCGGGGACAGGTCTGGCCAATGCCGCAAGTCTACTTTGACTAGCTGTCATCTCACGAGTACTTGGGTCAACACTGCTCAAGGTGTCCCAGGTGGGCAGGCAGGTGTTTATTAACAGCCAAGAAAGAATATCAGAATGTAAGGAGCTAAAGTGACTTCCCGGGTGTTACACAGCCAGCGAGCAAGAGGCAGAGACCGTATCCCCGGAGTCCATGTACATGTTCCCTTTCCAACTGACAAAATGGCTTTGTGAAGTCACCAGCTCATGTCAAGGGTGGCAGGAATAGAGAGTTAGATGGTCATATCCCCAATGTTATAATTTCTCCTAAAAATATTCTTTCTTGCATCCTTTGAGAATAGCTAGAAGCAATTTCACATTTGATGGGGGAGGAGGTAGGCAGGAGAAGTTTTACAGGAACATAATCCCCTCCTTACCTGCCTGTCCTGTCCCACCTGAGGCAGCTAAGTAAGGGTGACCGGCAGGAGGGTTCGGTGGGGCTCATCTAAAGAGAGGAACGGGATCCAGGGTCTGGATGGGGACCTGCTTGAGAACACGATGTGTTAGCGTGCAGACAGTTCTGGGCTCTGCCTCAGTTCTCTGGAGGGTCCCTTCTGGCTCCACACTTTCCCACGAGCTTGTTGGGGAGTAGCCAACATGGGGACTCTACAGACAGACAGACCATCGTTATTTTGGTCACTGAATTAAACAGAAACTGCTTCAGTGAAGAAGCAGGCTGCAGTGAGCCAGCCCCCCCCCCCAGCTTCCATCACCACCGAAGCTGCAAGAAGGGCATTCAGTATTCCAAAGCCCAAGGCCTCCCTGTATTTCCCCTGGCAACTAGAAACTGTACCGACATCATAGAGGTAGATGAACCCTTCTCTCCCAGGCAAATAGAGAGGCAATATCGGCGCTGAGTGCACAAAACCAAGAAGTCCAGGGGAAAGAGTCTAGGGGACCTTTCCCCTAGCTGACTTTCAGAGCAAAATCATTTTCCCCAAGAGCAGGAGATTCCGGTCCCCACGGTTAACAGCAGACGAGTCGTAAGCCTCACTTGCTGCCGGAATGAATTACCCTGGGCTCATTCTTTTCAACATTGCTGCTGCTACTTGGGGTTTAAATGAAAGCGCTCTTGCCTGCATCTTTCCATCCCTTTCGAAAGATAGCTTTGTCCTTGAGCAGTCCTCACAGGGAGAGAGACACGCTGCCCACGCTGTGCCCGTCGCCACCCTAACAAGGAAGAGAGCCATGTGACCAGCCTTCTGAGCCCCCTCCAGGCCTTCTTGTCTTCTTCAATTGCTCCAAGCAACAGAACATTCTCTCCGTTCCAAGAGGCACAGAGATTAGATTGGAGAAAGGGGTCAGGCACCCCTGGAATAGAAATACCTGTGCAGTGTGGGTGGTGCTGCAGGGATCAGCCTGCCCATGCGCATCTGCGCATTTTCTCGGATGTCTTGTAATTATGTATGTAGTGTACATGTGTGTCTATGAGTACTTGCACAAGAAGGTGTATGTGTGTCAATGTGTGGGTGGATGTAGTTTTGAATGCATGCACGTGTGTGTGCCTGCGTGTGTGTGTGTGTGGGGGTGTGTGTGTGTGTGTGTGTGTTGTGTGTGAGTTTCCCAGGCAGAGCAAATGAACCCACATGAATATCATCCCATGCCAGCGGGTCTGCAATTGTGGAATTAGAGAATAATAGAAAGAGTGTTGAGTTTGGAATGAAAACAACCCAGGTGTGAGTCACAGCTCCCTAGCATGGACTAGTCACACACCCTTCTGCACTTCAGTGTCTTCCTGTGTTAAATGAAAACAAAGTTCCTTGCCTATGACAGTAGACACAGCCAGGTTCCAACCCTGTATGGACTTGGTACACATTGTTAACCTGAGTGCAGTGACCTAGAGCAGTCATCATCCACTGTGGCAGGACAGGAGGAGACAGTCTGCTCTCCCCTCACTGATCAACACAGGCATCTCAGGCAGCCTCTGAGAGGGCTCTGCTACTGCCAATAAGTGCAGAAGAGGTGCCGAAAGAGAGAAAGGAGAAAGGACCAGCCTCACCCTGATCCCTGACCTCTGAGCAGCTGACACTTTCAGCATCCACAGAGCATCTCTGTCACATGGGAGGGGCTTCTGTGTAACATAAACTGCCTCTCCACCCACTCACGGGCCAGGGAGCAAGAAAATCACCCTAAGTCTGAGGAACCTAAGTCAAGGGACCGTATCCACTTGTCCTTAGTCCCACAGGCAGCAGATGGGCAACACGAGACCAAGAGCCACACTGAAACTGAGAGCTGGCCCTTGTCTCTGCCCCCAGAGCCTGTCCTCACTGCCACCCAGTGTGGCAGTGTTTTGCTGAAGAGAGGAAAAGAGGGCTTATCTTGAGAGCCAGCCTGGAGAGGACCAGCAAGACCCGCAGCTAGCCGCGTCACGGAAGGTGAAACAGGAAAATTAAAGATGAGAAGAGCACAGAGAGGTCAGGAATTGCTTCCTGCAAGACAACAGCGCCCTCTCCGTCCAGTCAAAGCAGCCCCCCAGTCTGTCTTCCCCCCCCCCCCCCCCCCTCACAATCTCCACTCAAAACTCCAGGAGACAATGAAAACCCACTCCAAGCCCCACTGCCTGGGGACTCCCTGGTCCCCTCCACAAGCCGACCGCCATGCCAACATCTGATCTTGCCAGTGACAGATAGCTGTGTGCTGCCTCTCTCTGGGACCTGGGGTCCTTAGACACAGGATACACGATTGTCTTTGCAGATGACTTTCCCGCAGTCACTGTCAGACTTTCTGACAGATGCTGCCTTACCTGACTGTGGAGGAGGAATTCGGTTGCTAAGCAACCGAAGACAACCGGTATGGAAAGGCCAAGGAATGGGCTCCAGACCCTTTCTGCTTAGTACAGCTCAGTGACCTTGCAAAATTAGACCTGCAGCCCCAACACCAGCCACAGGCATCTGCATGACTCTTTTAGAAGAAGCCTGTGGTCGAGTATGCAGGAAGTTCCAGGTTTGGTCATGACGGTGACCATCAACGCCACAGAGACTCATCAACATATCTATGTATGGACCAAAAACCAGAAGAGTAATCTGGGAACATGATGGTTTGTGCAAAGACAGTGGAAATGGATCAGACAGACTTTATCGGGACCTAGATGACGTGCCTCAGGCCATACAGCAAGTCTGTCCAACTCCAGCACCAGAAAGCAGCAAGGTGGCAACTGGAGATGCCTGAGGACAGTGAGTGGACTAGACTGCTCCTGAGTGCTACGTGCTGTGAGATACAAACATGGCCAGCCCCTGGGAAGGAAACACGAACCAATAGTACTGACCTGGAAAGTATAGCCAAACTTCTAAAGAGTGCTCAAGAGGACAGCAGCGTCTCCACCTGGCACCCTCCAGGAAAGCTTTCCCTTCAGGCAAGGTTAAAAGAGTGGCCCGCACACATGGCGGCCCAGAAGGAGGAAGCTCGGTAAATGTGCCAACAGGGAAGGAGCTCCATCTGCAACAGAGTGCACTCAGCACTGTACCGGGCAAGCGTTGCAGATTACGGGAGGAGCTGGACAATTACGATCCCTTCAGCCATAGGTAAGAGCTCTGCTTGGAGTCAGAGCAGCTCTACAGAGAGACCTTGGAGGGCCCGGAGAAATACAAGCCAAAACTACTCGTTAGTGTCATGGGGGACCGTCAACCAGCAAGCATGACAATGGAGGCTGCTCCAAATACCCTCAGCTCGGGCCCTGCAGGGGCTTTTCCCACCAGAGAATGAGGGACACCCCACCACCACCGGCTGAGAATCCAAAGAACCAAAACCAATCTCAGTTCCTATGAATGGCCATGGAAATAAGTGAATTATCTCCAGGGGAATGGATCATCCCACACGACATAAAATGGCACGAGGCAGAGGAGGCCAGCCTGCTATGGCCAGAGGCTGCATTAACATTTCAGACATTTCCAAGCTAGGGTAATTCTCCCCCACTGCCTGCTCCTCAGAGGAGCACACCTCCGGGAAGTCCAGAAACCATGTCAGCCCCAGGCCATAGCATTCCCTCTTGCTAATAAATATCTGCTGATCCAAACCAACTATCAAGATAGTGTCTTCCAGATCCAACAGAGTTGACAGAAATTTCAACAGTACGGTAGCCTAAATAAGATCTGCATACAGACCACACCATCAGCACGCCATCATGGAGGGGGCAGTTTTCACAAGGCCCCGCCCCTTGATCAAGAGCTACAGAGAGTCAAGCAGCGGCTTCTGGGAGGGGTGGAATTGGTTTTCTCCAGGGATAAGTGAACAGCCCTAAACACATGTACATATGAGCAACACTAAATAGGCTTTGTAGATTACATAGATTATATCTAGGTCATAATGATTATAGAAGAGGTCATGATTTTAAGAGAGAGGGGGCACATGGGGGGAGGGAATAAAAGTAATATAAATATTGTACTCATATGTGAAAGCCTCAAAAAATATTTTTCAAAAGTATCTGCTGAGCCCTTACAATGTGAGCTGCCTTGGAGCTGGGCACCATGTGAGTTCCATGCAGGAGCACACACGCAGCCCGTGCAGCCTGCAAAGCACCCATTTTGGTCCTTTGCTTTGGTCCTCAGCCGAATCTTGAAGCACAGTGGCAAAGCATGCACTTTGGGCTTTGTGTGCTTGCTTTCCTTTTATCTTTAAGGATTCGAGGACATAGCATGATGCGCACAGATTTAAAGCCCGCAGCCTGGTGCTTTCGGATGTGTGCATACACCTGTGATGCCATCACCACAGTGGGGATAAGAGCCACCTCCCTCTAAGAGGTCAGTGGAGCCCACATTGTGACTCCTCCCCCCCCCACTTCCCTCCCTTACCCCCAGGCCACTGCTGATCTGCTTTCTGCTGCTGCTGATTGGCATTCCTGTGGTTTTGTATTCATGAAATTATTCTATATGTTCTCATCTGGCTCCTTTGACTCAGCCTATTTTCTGATTATAGCTGACAACACGGAGGCTTGATGAGATACTACAAGCAGTTAGTGATCCCAAAGTAGTATAGAACAATACAGGTGTCCTGGCTCAGCGCCCAGCACGCTCCTGTCACTCATGTGCCATCATTCAGTCGCCAGACATGCACTGAGCTCTTGGGTGGGCTGAGTCCTGTGAAATCACACACAGCCCCTGCCCTCGGGAACTTGCAATGACTCTTTCCCACCGTTATTCACCCACTTGATAAAGGACACGAACAAATGATCACGCTTGCCTGGTTGCATTGTTGGAAGGGATGCTATCTCCCTCAGACATCCTCCTAGCTGCCACTTCAGACTGGGCCCTGGTCTGGTGCAGGGAGTGATTCAAGGTAAATCTTGTCCTTCAAGAGCATGAGAAAAAAAAAAAAGGAGGATAGCTCTACGAGACGTAGCCTACACCTCAGGCACTTGTAAGAGAGTTTAAGTGCTAAGGCTGAGCCTGTGGGAATTGTCGCTCCCCATGGAGAGCCAAAGAGCACTCAGTGCAGCAGGCCAGGACCCAAGGAGGCAGCTGAAGCTGGACTGGCCAGTATAGGCTCCATGGATAAGGCAGGTTCTAGACCGTCTCCACATGAGCAGGGAAGCTGACAAGGGGCAGAAAAGTGGACTAGAGGCAGGACATTGTAGAGACGGGTCAGGCAGAGCAGGTGGGAAGGGTGTGGAGCTGAGATTCCTTTTGCATTTCCTCACCAGAACCGGTTTCTCCCCAGGAGCTTGCTGTATTTGGTGAGGAAGGGGGAAGAGAGGGTGGACGGCAGTTAGTTAAAGATAACGTAAAAGTGATTTCACTGTTACACCCTATGTAATTCACAATATAGTCTTTTTGGTTTTACCTTTTCTTTTGGGGTGGGAATTTGCACACGTGAGTTCGGGTGCACATGCCCTATGCCAGGGGGCTAAGGGGACATCTAATGTCCTGCTTTATCTGTGTCTGCCTTATGCCCTTGAGACGGGGTCTCCACTGAACAGGAAGCTCACTGTTTTTTCAGCTAGGCTGGCTCACTAGCAAGTATCTTGTCTTACTTAACACGTGTACACACACACACACACACACACACACCACAGAACTGAGAGGAGATGAGGGTATGGCCACACCAGTTTTTACATGGGTCTAACTAGAGGCCCAAATTTACATCCTCATCCTTGCACAGCAAACTCTCTTACCCACTGACCCTCATCTTCTCGGCATAGTCTTTGAGATGGAATTACTATTCTTCTTACCCATTTCATAGATCAGAAAACTAAGTCATAAAATCCAGCAGTTTACTCAACAATATTCAACCCCTAAGTAGTGGAATAAAGCTCCAAGGCAGCTCCCTTTCACCCACACAGCTAACGCTATAGGGTCACACGTATGACCCAGGGTTTGAGGGGCAACCAATTGGCTCTGTTCTCAGAAATCTTACACACAGTTCCATCCTATCTTCCAAGCACCCTGTTCCATCACCGAGCCCCATGCAGGGTGCCTGTGTGGTTAGATCTTCTGCAGTCTGTATAGAAGTGGGAGTTCAGTGAAAATGAGGACGCCTGCAAAGGCCACATGCATGCCGAAGAGACAGAACAAGGGCTCAGCATCCTGACTTCACCACCTAATTGATGTACATGGACTGCAGAGGAGGAGGGCACCCAAAGAGCACTGAGATCCCGCAACTCTATAAGCCTAGCTCCCCACATCCCAGCCACCCGTGGTGTAGTGAAGATGGCTCTGAGCAAGAGACCACAACAGCATTTGCAGGACTCTGCAGCACCAGCTACGGGGCTGTAGGAAGTCACTTGTCCCTGTGATCCAATAGAGCGAGCGTCTTCTAACCTTCTATCTGCTGCCATCCAGTGAGATAAGGGAGTGTGAAATCACTTTGAAGAAAGTACAACACTGGACACAGCAGGAACTCCCTGTCCCCTCTAATGTAACTATTCCAAGGCCATGGTCACAACAGATGCCACCTCAGGCTAGGTCACTTACCTCTGTCTCCACACTCAACCCCAGCCTGCCTGTCTACAATGCTCTTCAATAGAAACTGAAGCTGGCAGGAACCTGAAGAGAAACTGTTCATCTATGTTCATGCATATCCAAGCCTGGGTGCTTTGTCCTAACCCCACCCCAAATGCCCCCTACACGCAGGGTGGGATGAATGGAGAAAGGGAGGGAAGGAGGGAGGGAGGGGGCAGAGAGAATTATTTGTTTCCATTAAAAAAATTATTCACCTTGGACTAGAGCCAAAAAAAACTTCCACTTGCTATATTTCCTGTGATATGGAAAAGTTTCCAAACACAGCAATAGGTGCAATGTAATCATCTTTCTGCCAAGCATTTCGCATATTATCACATTAACGATACCCTCAAAGTTCTCCTTCCAGATGAGGGGCTCAAAGCACAAACAGTGTAATTTTGTAGGACACTGTAGATTGGCCACCCTGCCTCCATTCTCTAATTCTTCCTGATGGAATCCCAGACCTCACCACTTGGTCCAAGAAGTACTGATGGAGTTGACCGGAAGAGTAGAGCTTTGACTACGTTTACAGTAAAGAGAAGGATTTTTAAGAAACTGACTGCTGGATGCAGACGAGAAGTGTTCAGAGTGGCAATGGGTGTGGGAAAGTGCTGGGTAGAATGAGAGACTTCACATGAATACAAAAGTATACTTTTTAGTACCAAGGACCATTAACTTTCTCATTGTGGTATTTCCCTTTCTGACACCGTATTTGAAGACACCTCCTATTCTGGAGACATTTTGCCCTTAACATTTTTTATTTAGTAGTACATGTGTACAAACTCAATGGAGCAAAACAATATCAGGGGGTGAATGTTGAAAGCACCACCACGTTCCTCCTCCAGCCAATGCTAAGTCGTTGTTAATCCTCTGGTATACTTTGTCTCAACAGTCAAGCTGTATCTGACTCCCCTATGATGACTGTCTCCTTCTCTACAGCTCCCGGCAGGCAGCAAAGACTGGGCCCTCCATGCTGCTTTTCTGACTCCCTAGAATGGATGTGTGTGGTTGGAAAGAAATGGAGGTTGCTCTGGTCAACTTTGATAACTCAGATGAAGTCCATGAAGAGCCAGGCTATGCCACAGATTTTGACCCCAAAGGCCGGCCTTGTAGCAGTCCCTTTCCCAACTGGAGAGTCCTCATCAGTGACAGCACCAACCATGAAACTGCCTTCTCCAAGATTCCAGGAGAGTTCGTGGACCCCCCCGGGCCTGAGCCAGTGGTCTTGAATGAAGGAAACCAAAGGGTGATCATTAACATTGCTGGGCTGAGGTTTGAGACTCAGCTCAGAACTCTCAACCAATTCCCAGAGACACTCCTGGGAGACCGGGAGAAAAGAATGCAATTTTTTGACTCCATGAGAAATGAATATTTCTTTGATAGAAATCGACCTAGTTTTGATGGAATCTTATATTATTACCAGTCTGGTGGGAAAATACGGCGGCCAGCCAACGTGCCTATCGATGTTTTTGCTGATGAGATCTCCTTTTATGAGCTGGGTAGTGAGGCCATGGACCAGTTCCGGGAAGATGAAGGCTTCATCAAGGACCCTGAAACACTGCTGCCCACCAATGATTTCCACCGGCAGTTCTGGCTTCTCTTCGAGTACCCTGAGAGCTCCAGTGCAGCGCGTGGTGTGGCCGTGGTCTCAGTTTTGGTTGTAGTCATCTCTATCACCATCTTCTGCCTGGAAACACTGCCAGAGTTCCGAGAAGACAGGGAGCTAAAGGTGTCAGAGACCCCAGTATCACACACACAAAAACAGGCCTCTCTCAGACCATGTTCACCGACCCTTTCTTCATGGTGGAGTCCACCTGCATCGTGTGGTTCACCTTTGAGCTGGTGCTCCGCTTTGTGGTCTGTCCCAGCAAGACTGACTTCTTCAAAAACATCATGAACATCATCGACATCATTTCCATCATCCCTTACTTTGCAACCCTCATCACGGAGCTGGTCCAGGAGACAGAGCCAAGTGCCCAACAGAACATGTCCCTGGCCATCCTGAGGATCATCCGCCTGGTAAGGGTCTTCCGCATCTTCAAGCTCTCCCGCCACTCTAAAGGGCTGCAGATCCTGGGGCAGACACTGAAGGCTTCCATGCGAGAGCTGGGGCTGCTCATCTTCTTCCTCTTCATAGGGGTCATCCTCTTCTCCAGTGCCGTCTACTTTGCTGAAGTTGACGAGCCAGAGTCCCACTTCTCTAGCATTCCTGATGGCTTCTGGTGGGCTGTGGTCACCATGACAACTGTAGGCTATGGTGACATGTGCCCAACCACCCCAGGAGGAAAGATTGTGGGTACTCTGTGTGCCATCGCTGGCGTCCTCACCATTGCCCTCCCTGTACCTGTCATTGTCTCCAACTTCAACTACTTCTATCACCGTGAGACTGAGAATGAGGAGAAGCAAAACATCCCTGGAGAAATTGAAAAAATCCTCAACGAAATGGCTCCAGAACGGGGAGTAGCGACTCTCTTAACAAGACCAATGGCGGCTGTTCCACAGAGAAGTCCAGGAAGTGACCAGTCCAGGGCTCCTAGAGCCTCTGAACCTCTTTCTCCCTCCTCTCACTGTTTTCCCAAGATGGTAGTGATGTTTTGTGGCCAACAGGCCATCTCTGACTGTGAGTTGTTTTAATAAATCCATATTTCTGTTCTTTCCTGGCTGTTTTTTCTCAACCCATTACAAGATTTCATCTCCTTTCCTCTGAAAGCCGTGGTTCAGCCCTACACTAGAACTGTGGGTGTTACCTGTTAGTGCGAAAAACAAGCCTGTCCAGGCCTTGCAAATCAGAATCTGCCTTTTAACATAACAAAGATTAAAAAGTATGGGATTCGGTCTTCCTTAAAATGATGCATATTAAAAGACCAGAACTGGGCTAAGGGGTGGGTAAAATGCTTGCCATGTAAATGTGAGGACCTGAGTTTGAATCGTTGAAACCTACATAAAGGCTAGCAGGTATGGCCTAGTGATCCCATCACTAAGGAGGCAGAGATGGGAGATTCCAGAAACAAACTGGCTAGCTAGAAAAGCTCAATGGGCAAATTTCTGTTTCAATGAGAGACCTTGCCTCAAAACATAAGGTGAAGTAATGAGATCAAATTGCTATCAATCCATGGAAATCAGCTTAATGATCAAAGGAATTTATATTGGGGATTAACTCACAACAGAGAAATAAGGGATTGTAGCAGGATCCTAAAAGGGTGAGGCAAGGTTCGAGCTCTACCCTGGTTCATCTCAGCATCCAAAATCCACAAGGTAGCCAAGAGGGCTAACGTACATGCATCCCAGGTCTTAAGGGTCCCCAGTGGCCACACCCCAGGGACAGATATTTAGCAGCTACCTGCTGCCTCATTAGGGGCGATGCTTCAGGGCATGGCACAACAACCATCCACCACGATGAAGAGTGTTGAAAAAGACACATGACATCAGGCTTTTACATGTACCTACACAAATGTACACCCACATTCATGTGAGCATGCACACACACACCACACATACAAAAAAAAATTAAAATAAAGTTAAATTTAAATAAGTAGAATGAAAAGCCAGAGCTGTATACTGAATATAAGCAATGAATTGTTTAGTAGTAATGCCTGTTTAGCATTGCATAAGCAAGTCCATCCACTGACATTGTGCTACTGCCTCCCACTTCAACCTGTACAGCATGTTTGATTATTATCCTGTTGCCAGCCTGTCTGGCAGGCATGAGCGTATTCTAAACAGGCAGTTGTGCCCCTCCCTTTGGGAGGACTCTTCAGAGTACTTCAAGGAATCGGAATCTCACCCCAGGAGTCTCATGCCAGGAGAAGGAAAATGCTGAGCCCTGCCACTATCCAGGGGCAATTGGTCTCCAGAAAGTGATTTACAACTTGTCAAACCATCTTGCGGGAGAGACTGGAGGAGAGACAGTGATGGGCCAGTGACCAACAGACCACTCCTTAGCTGAGACTGCTTAGCCATACAAACCTCTGGCCCTCTGCTTAAGCTAAACCTCATGCTGGGACCCCAAAGACTGACTTGGATGGTCACTGTATCTTTCTTCACCTTCCCAATGCGGCCACATTGAATAAATCTTTTTCTGCAAAAATCACAATTCTTACTTCAAAGGGGATAAGAGTTTATTCTGGAGCCAAATATGAATGACTGTGGCTTGAAAGGCTATCCCAAATTTCATATTCCAACATGACAGAAGTTTCACAAAGCTGTATCACAGCAGAACATAGAAAATCACCAATCAAGACATTTTCAAACACATTGGTGGCATACCAGGTAGGGCGTTACAGCAAAGCTGGAACATCTCTACCGTAGACCTCAGACGTATCTGAGGACACTCTTAGACTTTGGCTGATAGAACTAGTAAGTCTATAAAGTTAGAATAAGATAACTCTACCAGTAAGGTTTACCTCCAGCCCTCATGACCTGAATGAGTTCTCTAGAGCCTAGAAGGCAGGCAGAAGAACCAGCCTGTACATTGTCCCTTGACCTCCACATGAGCACCATGACCTGTACACACACACACACACACACACACACACCTAAATAAACAAATGTATTAGTCACTTTTCTATGGCTGTATTAAAACATCGTGACCAAAGTAACTTGTAAAAGACTAGTTTGACTGGGTCTACAGTTCCAGAGGGTGACAGTCTGGTGGCAGAGAGAAAGAAAGCATGGCAGCTGGTGGCTGGACCTGCACTGAGAGCTCACATCTGGATCTACAGGCAGGAAGCAGAGAGTTAACTCAAAAGAGTCTTTGAAAAATTAAATGACTTTCTCCAGCAAAGCCACACCTCCTAATCCTTCCCAGGCAACCACCACCTCGGGATCAAATATGTGAGACTTATGGGGTACATTACATCCAAACTTCACAATAAATGAATGTTTAAAAAAAAAAAAACCTTAACCAAAGTTTCCCCTTGCTAATCGCAAACATGTTCGGTCAGACCCAGGAGTAAGCAAGGAATGGCTATTAAGGGCGCTAGAGATAAACTGTAATCAGGCTGTGGACCTGCCACATTACAACCCTCCACAACCGCTGAAATGTTAATCTGGTCATCAGCTTTGCGGAAGGTTCAGTATAAAGTGTGGTTTCTCCCAGGAACTTTCATTCACACGCTTTTAATTTGGCTGTTTTAATTGACTTATTAAGGATGGATGGTGGACCCCAGCTTGTCAGGGCTGTCAGAGCACAAGCCCTGCCTCTGGTGGCTCTGGAGTACTGCCATGTTACAGATGACCAAACGGACATAGCCTATGGTCACACACAGGAACGAGGCAGTCAATCTTCTACCTTTGAGTCTTACGTTCTTTCCTGTAAAGGGGGTGTTTGAGCAGGTTGGGGGAAGAGTGAAAGGAGTGTGAAGTTGATTTTCAACCCTCTGTTCAGGGACACATCCCCAAACTCCTCCCAGCCTCTGAAAGTGGTACACGCCCTGCCCTCTTGGTTCTCAGCTCTTTCCTTAGACAGTGGACAGGTTGTGTGGTCTTTGGTTGGTTGGTTTTTGTTTGGTTTTGGGGTTTGGGGCTTGGGGTTTGTTTTCTCGCTTGCTTGCTTGTTTATGCCCTTACCTGGCCCACTCCCAGGGTGTAGCACAGACTCTGGAGATCCTGAGAATGAGTGAGCAATGTACACAGAGGACAGCTCCAGGAACGTAGACAGGTCTGCCTGCCTCAGGGTTCATCTCCCATAGGATGACCAGGAATTGGCCAGTAGCCTATGGAGCAGCAGGAGAAGAAAAAGCAGGCATGTGTCCAGGCTTACCCAAGGATGGCAGCTGGGTCAGGCTGACCTGAACTAAAACATGGCCTTCCTGAGAGAGGAGATTGATCAGCCTACCAAGCTCCCAGGACAAGAATATCAGAATACCAAAGGACGGAGAAGGAAGCCTGTGCTGGGTCCCTCCCAACTGTCCCAATACCCAAACACCAGCCATTATAACAAAGGTAAGTCAGTGCAAGTTCTATGCCCCGGGTCCTAAGGGACTGCACAACTCATGGTACACAATTCCCCCATGTATGTCAGAGATCTTCAGAAAACCAGAACCGAAGGTGGATGGGTAGGTGGGTATGAAGATCTGCATATAAATATTTGCATATATAAGCTCATGCACACCTGTGACATTATATATGTAGCAATCCCTTTATTACGGCAGATGTCTTTCAAGACTTCTAGGAAGTGCTGGTAACCTGCAGGGTGAGCAGGCAAGCTGGAAACCCAAGAGAACTGTGGCATAGTTCCAGGATGGAGGCTGGCAGGCTCACAACCCAAATAGAGTCCTCAAAAGTTTCTTTGTACATTGGATTACAGTTAACACAGGGACTCACAAGTGGACAAATTGCAAAGAATAAATGTCCGTGGAGTACTTAGCCAGGAATGAGACATCGGTATCACCCATTTCCACAAGGCTCAGGGAACGTCGCCAAAGAAGGGTGGAGATATTCTAAATGCCAAAGAGGACTGAGGTGAAACGGTGTCTCCTAGACATGACGGGACAGCTGCACTCCTGAACTCACAGCAGCTGTGGTGGGCTGCCCCAGATCTTGCATAGACTGAGGAGACCCTCATGAGCCCCCAATCTAGCTGAAGACAGTTGGTGGCTGCTAGAGAAGAGAGTCAGTTTTCTTTGGGGGTATTGTCCCTGGTAGGTTAACTGTGCTCTAGTGGATGGCCCCACACCCATTCATATCTGGGCAGCCCAAATTTGACTCGGTGGAGGATATCAATAGATGATAGATAGATGATAGATAGATAGATAGATTAGATAGATAGATAGATAGATAGATAGACGGACAGACAAAAAGAGGGAACTGGAAAGATGGCTCAGTGGTTAAGAGAGCTTACTGCTCTGGCAGAGGACCAGAGTTCAGTTCCCAGCACCCAGGTCTGGAGGCTCACAACCTCCTGTAACTCCAGTTCTGAGAGATCCACTGCCTTCCTCTGGCTTCGGTGGGCCTCTGAACACATGTGTACAGGCGCGCGCGCGCGCGCACACACACACACACACACACACACACACACACACACACACGAGTTTAAAAAAATTTCAAACATCTAGAGAATTCTGAGTAGAAAATCCTCTAGACTTGAAATCAAAGACCTGTCTGGATTCTTACTAATTGGGTAATTGAGTCTCAATGGACTAGTTTCCTTAAACGGAAAATAGAAATTTAAATTTAATGGGGGAGGGCCAGAGAGATGGCTTAGCAGTTAAGAGCATTTATTGCTCTGCCAGAGGGTCAAGCTTGATTCCCAGCACCTACATGGGGGTTCACAAACCCCTTTTAGTCTAGTTCCAGGGACTCCAACCCTCTCTTCTGTCCTCCACAGACACAAAGCATGCACGTGGGACACAGACATGCATTCAGGCAAACACCCATACACATAAAAAAAAAAATAAAAAGCAGAAGCATTTTTAAAAGGAAAACTGTCTCACAGTGAAGGTTTCTCCTCACTCTAGCCCACCCTCCCAGAGGGAGCAGGACAGGAAGTCCTCCTGTTTATCCTTCCTCACTTGGTGGTCAGGGGTGTTCTACAGGGTCTTCCCACAGGCAAAGAACTTGCTATTTCTTTTGCCTTTTTTTTTTCTTTCTCCCCACCCGAAACCCCCAGTACCTCTGAGTACTAGGGAAGGAACTCGGGACCTCATACACGGCAGGCAAATGTTTTTAATCACTGAGTTACGTCCCCAGCCCTCCTTCCCCTTTTTATTTTGAGACAGGGCCTAATCAAATCGTCCAGGCTGGCTTTGCACTCACGTCATTGCCTGGGCAGGCCTTGAACCTGCTGTCTTCTTCACCCAGCCTCCCAGCAGCTGGGCTCACAGGCCTGTGCCGCCAGGCCCATGTGTGAGCTCCTGTCTCTGAGTCTTACACTCTATCTCTTCAAACTAAATACAAAAAGTGGGTTGAATTACACACTTGTCTCACCACGCTGTAGGGAGGGCTCAACATAAATTAGTGAGTTGTTACACTATAAATACTTTCCTCTGGAACTAATTAACAGTTACCAAATGAACTTGCCTTTATAGTTCTAGTCAGATCACAGCCCTCGGCAGAAGGAAACAGTCGAGGGACAGAATAAAATTGATTCATGAGCTGGGGAGATGTGTAAGTCAATGAAATGTCATATAAGAACAAAAACATGGCCGGGGGTGGTGGTGCACTCCTTTAATCCCAGCACTCGGGAGGCAGAGGCAGGCGGATCTCTGTGAGTTCGAGGCCAGCCTGGACTACAGAGTGAGTTCCAGGAAAGGCACCAAAACTACAGCGAAACCCTGTCTCAAAAAACCAAAAAAGAAGAAGAAGAAGAAGAAGAAGAAGAAGAAGAAGAAGAAGAAGAAGAAGAAGAAGAAAAACATGAGTTCAATACCCTGAGCCCACGCTTAAAAAAAAATCCAGTGTGGTGGCATACGCCTGTGTTATCAGTGCTGAGGAGGCAGAGGCAGAGACAGGCAGATTCCCGAGGCTCTGTCAGCCCAGCCTACTTGGCACGTTCCAGGACAATGACAGACCCTATCTCAAAAAAGAAAAAAAAAGTTGCCAGGGGTGGTGGCACACGCCTTTAATCCCAGCACTCGGGAGGCGGAGCCAGGCAGATCTCTGTGAGTTCGAGGCCAGCCTGGGCTACCAAGTGAGTCCCAGGAAAGGTGCAAAGCTACACAGAGAAACCCTGTCTCGAGAAACAAAAAAAAATAAAAATAAAAATAAAATGTTAACATTAAAAGGTGGGATTTTTGTTTTAATTCAGTGATATTCAAAGTGCTTGTTTTTAGCATACAGTAGGTATTTAATATTTGTTGAATTAATTGTCCCTTTAAGCTCTCCTTCCCAGTTACCCTAAAGAGACCAAACCGAGCTACACTGTGGTAGATCCTGAGAACTCCCTGGCCAGACAGCCTAGCCAAAAGAAGAGTCTCCTTCAGTGAGAGGCCCTGTCTCAAGACAGCTAAGTGGAGAGCAATAGAAGGCACTCCACATCTTGTCCGGGCTCTGCATACATATGGGTGCAAGCACCTGCACACTCACATGCATGTACCACACACACGTGCAAATGCATGAAACAGGGCCACCAACATCTTCATAATTATTGAATGCAGGTGGTTTATCTAGACAGCTCATTTTTACCGTTTTTGGTTTTGGTGTGTGTGTGTGTGTGTGTGTGTGTGTGTGTGTGTGTGTGTGTGTGTCTGAAATATTGGTAATAGAAAATGTTTAAGTCTCTAGCTTCCACCGGGAAGTTAGGAGATGGCTGTGTGCTGGTTGTTTTTGTCAACTTGACACAAGCTTAGATATATCTGGGAAGAGGGAGTCTTAATTGAGAAAACTCCTCCATCAGATTGGCCTGTAAGGCAAGCCTGTAGGGCATTTCTTGGTTAATGATTAGTGTGGAAAGTCCCAGCCCACTGGGGTGGTGTCACTCTGGACAGAGTAAGGAAGCAGGCTGAGTAAGCCACAGGGAGCCAGTCAGTGAGCAGCACTCCCCCATGACTTCTGCTCCAGTTCCTGCCTCCAGGTTCCTGCCTCCAGGTTCCTGCCTTGAGTTTCTGCTTTGGCTTTCCCTGAGGATGGGTCATAACCTGTAATAAGCCAAATAAACCCTTTCCTCCCCAAGTGGACGCTGCCCTCCAGGTCACCACCTCTCCCAGCTCTCTCTGGGATCCCTGACCTGACTGCAGGGAACTGATGTCTGGGTTGGAGACACTGCCAGAGAAGGTATGTGAAACTGTCCCTGAGCATGCTGGCTGCTTACAGAAGTAGTTTTGCTAGACTAGGTCAGGAAATGCATCTCCCAAGAAACTCTTGTATTATGTGCCCTGGTGTGTCCGATGACTTTCTGTCATGGAGTCTGTGGCTCTCTCTAAGTGATGGGGAGGAACTTCCAACCAGGGAAGGAGCCCACGGGGTGTCCTTCCCTGGCTTAGAGAACAGCTTCTGGCCCTGCCCCACCCCAGCCCGCGCCCAGGCTGCACTGACAAGTAGAACTCAGGAGGCAAGGAGAAGGGAACCCAAAACGCAGTGAAGGACGCTCTGAGGGCCTGCCAGGTCCTTCCAGGGCTTCCTTCAACAGGCTGTGGAGCAGCAGCCTGGTGCTCCATCTCCCTCACTCCTGGCTTCTTGCACCCCGCAGCAGCTGGAGCAGAGCAGCCGCTGCCCACCTCAGCAGGCTCAAAAGAACAGAGCAACTCTCCCTCAGGAACACTGAGACCAGAAGCCAGAAGCACACCTGGCCCAGAAGCCGGGGACCCACCTTTCCCCTCCCTAAGGGATCCAGGGCGTGGGGACGGGAAGGAAACTCACAAGGTGCCCTTCCCTGCTCAGCGGTTGATTGGAGCCTACCGAAAGATGAAACATACCCCATCCACCCGGCTGAGTGGAGTGCTCAAAGGCCCTTTGAAGGGAAAGGAAGAAAGACAGCCCAGTCTCCCCGGGGACTGCTGTCAGGGGAACGTTTGCCCTCAAACAGAGAGATGAAAAGGAGCTGGGGGTGGCAGAGAGCGCAGCGATGGGGAGAAGCAGATCAGACAAACTTTTGTTAGGGAATCTCAGGGGAAGCGGAGGTAAAGGCTTCCTTCGAAATGTCACGGGATAATGAATGCTATTTTACTCCCATTGCCGAAGTGTCAGTCAGAGGCTTGGGGAGAGAAGGCGTGATTCTCCTTAGGAAGGAATTCTGCAAGATCTTGTACTCCTCAGAATCTGAGGAGTGATGCCTGAGCCTCCTCTCCAGTCCCCATGGCTCCACATGCACACAATATAAATATGACTATACAGAAGAAACAGAAACACCACACTCCAAAGGTTTTCATGAGATTTAATGGGGTGCTCGCTGAGACTCTTAGCAAGCTGTAAAGGGTGCCAGGCAAAGCAGGAGTTAGCATACTGTGACTTGACCCCTTACATGGGGGTGCTGGGTAGAGTCTAGGATAAAAGCCCACCTGGAACTTGTGAACCTTCCAGGAGTCCCAGCTGCATCTTTGAGCGTTATAACCCCAGCACAGTGTTGGGTACATAATAGCTGATAAAGCATTGAAGGGCTGAGACATGGAAGGACCAAGTCAGAAGCCCTCCCCGCCAAGCACCCCCATGCCTCCCAGATTGACATTAATTATGACCCATCTACCTGGAAAATTGTGTTTTGATGGTGGTGGTGGTGGTGTGTCTGTGTGCATGTGTGTGCCCGTGTACGTACATGTGCAAGTGACAAGCATGTGAGTATGCATGTGTATGTGTTGTGTGTGTGTGGAGGTCAGAAGACAACCTCCAGTGTCATTCCTCAGGTGCTGACTTTTTCACACAGCCTCTCAGTGTCCTGAAACGCCTTGCCAAGCAGGCTGAACTGGGCAGCCAATGAGCCCCAGGGATGCATCTGATTCTCCCTAGCTAGCCCTGGGGCCACAGGTCTGAACTAGCATGTCTGTTTGTTGTTTTGTTTTGTTTTTTTGTCTTTTTTTTCTTTTGTTTATTTCAAGTGGGTTCTGGGGATCAACTTTATGCTGATGAGAGCACTTTACTAATGGAGGTAACTTCCCAGCCATTGTTGTTTGTTTGTTTGTTTGTTTTCTTGAGACTGGGTCTCTGGTCTCCTACACCACAAACTATACAGCCAAAGATGACCTTGAACTTCTGCTCTCCTGCCTCCTCCTCCACAGTGCTGATTATAGGCATGCACCACTACTGCCGGCGATATGCAGTCGTGCAGATCAAACCCAGGGCCTTCTACATTCTGGGCAAGCATTCCACACACTAAACTACATCCCTAGGCTACCCAGAAAACTTGATTTAAGTAACTCCTTGGCACTGAATTTCGTATGCAGGCCCCAAATTCTCTATTTTTTTCCCCTCAAAGTCCAAGCAGAAGATAACTGGTTCCCTGCAGTGTGCCAATGACCAGCTTTGTTAGAGTATAGACATGAATCTGCTGTTTTCCTCAAATGTTCCTCGGGGTCCTGCTATGGCCAGATGCTCAATCTGTCTCCAGGGTTACAGAGGCAGCCAAGGAGGGGCATCTCTGCCCTTGAAAAAGTAGATATGATTTACAGACGATCCCACCCTCCCTGTGAGTAAGAGACCCTCCTTGCAGTTCACCCTTCTAATTCCTGGTCTCTCCCTGGGAGTTCACAGGAAGACAAGCCACGCCTACCCCACCCATACCCCCTGCCTATCAAGCAGCAACACTGACCTTTTGTAGGTCACCCCAGCCATGAGAAGTGACAGTGTAACTGAAGACGTTCATTTTCTGCCCGCTGAATGAATGACACGTGGTTATAACCAACTGGAAGAGACTCTGCAGCCTGGGAGAGAAGTTGGTTCAAGGTTGAACATAAATGTGAGTCAAGGAAGGTCTGGATGGAGCAAAAGAGGCACACGACAGACGTTGGTGTTCAGGGAACAAAAGCCAAGAGGCTCTACTTTGCATTGTGCCGTTGTTTCCAGACAGACAGAGACAGAGAGATGGGGAGAGAGACAAGGACCTGAGACGGCAGGAGACTGGCTAGGGAAGGAAGCTTTCTTGCTACGATGCCTGAAGTCACACGTGAAGAGAGTAGGGGATCTCTTTTTTAGGTTTAAGTACGTAGAAAGAGCAAAATGTGCGACCTTCTCTCTGGAGCTGAATAGAGACATGGAGAAAAGGAGAAGAGGAAGTAAAATGGTTTCCTGGAGAGGAAAGGAGCGTTCCGGCAGCTTACAGAGCGCAGCTCTAATACGCTCTGTGGTGTCTGTGGACGGGAACTCTTGAGGTTGGGCTATTTTAATAGTGGTGATTTTTTTTTTTTAAATAAAAACTGGAACACTGTTCGCTAGAGAAACCCAATGAGGAAGCACCATGTTGGCCCTCACAACACACTGCGTGAAGGTGTGTGTGTTAGATGCTTTATATAAGAGATCTAAATTCGAAATCTCAGCTTTGGTGCGTGGCTATGACCAAGGCACTCACACGCTTAGTGATGTAATCCTGTCAACTGCGCTGTGATTCATTATAAGAAAATTAAATAAGATGTGCTAAGTTTGCATCAGGGCTGCCCTTCATAGACCAACGTGTCACAGGCTCGGTCCCCAGCTTAGAGCTTTGGAAGGTGGCTGAAATTTCAGAAGGTGCGAGACTTGGGGCCAATTTAAGCCACTGGGGAATGTACCCTTGAAGGGGATTATAGTCTCATCCTTCTTCTTTTTTTACCTGGCCCTAAAGTGAAGGGCTTTCTCTGCCACAGTTCCCTCCATGATGTACTATAATGGAGCCAATTGGTAATGGGCTGAAAAATCAAAAACTCTGAGACAAAATAAACATTGTCTCTTTATGATTATAGATATTAATTTCTATTATTTATGATAATAGAAAATGATGAAATATAAATCAAACATAAAGGTCCTTTCATAGTTCAGGCACTAAATAAATGGTCATTGTTTTTGTTTGTTTTGTTTTTTTCTCCTCCATGAGTTCTCAGGAAAAGGTTAAAAACATAAGCAAGCTCCCTCCTGTCACTTGGTAACCATATACTCCAACTCAGGGTAGGACAGTCCTAGCAACAGGTCAGAGCATGGCCCTTGGTCTCCTATCCTGTGAGCCCTTAGGACGATTCCAGATTTTCCCTGAAGTAGGAGTGACTAGCTCCCAGCTCCCCTGTGACACTCCATGACATTCTCAGAACAGCTTCCTAACACAGGTATATCCACAGCAACCATCAGTGCTGTGGAGCTGAGACATCCATCCCACAGACGTTGTTACCCAACATGGCCCTCACAACACCCTTGCTTTAGTGCTGGTGTAACAGACTCTAAAGAGCTCAGAGAATCACCATGTCTCCTGGCAGCCTTCTCTGAGGTCTTTGGTGTCCACCACTGAGGGTCCTGCCAAGTGCACTTTACAGAAGCCAGAGTTTGCTCTGAGAAAACGGGAGAGAACAGAGAAAGAGCCTCTCCACTATCCTGAAGGATATGGGCTAGCCTGGGGCTGGATGTGTGGTCTGCACCCTCTGGGAAGTGTCCATATCAGTGTGGGAAGGCTGTTTTGGCAAGGCCACAGCTTGGGGGCTTACTAACAAAAAAATCTTGTCTAACAGTTCTGAGGCACCAAGGCCAAGGCTGAGGTACCAGCAGAGTTGGTTCCTGGGGCTGCAGACGGCGGTCTTCTCCCTCTGTGTCTCACGTGGCCTTCCCTCTCTCTCTCTCTCTCTGGTTCCAAATCTCCTCCTTTGTAGAAGCACGTCAGTCATATTGAATCAGGCCCCGCCCTGCTGGCCTCAAATCAGGTGGCATGCTGAGGTACTGAGGATTAGGACTCCTGATGCCTCTCATGCTTTGGAAGGAAGCATAGAAGAGACCCATGAGGTAAGAAGGGAAGGAGAGGCAATACCTGAGAGATACTGGGAACGTCTCCAGAGGGGGGGCTCTGCCCTCTTCTCCCCTAGAAGACTGGATGGTTTCTAAAGACAGCTCCCACTGATGATTTGTAAAAACGAAACTGCTTTCATTCAACTGTTTGAGTGAGTTGTATCTTAGTTTCTTAATTTCCTGATTCCCATCTCGCACTCTCAGAAAGGGACCCCCGGTACCAGATGGGGTGGCACTGGCCTGTAATCCCAACACACACAGGAATCAAAAAGGCTGGAGGGTCTCAGCCTGGATACACAGATGTGGCAGGAGAACAGGCTCTGAGCTGCAGCATCAAAATTAACGTGTGAGGGGCTGGAGGAACGGCCCAGCAGTTGTGAGCACAGTTACATCTCACAACTATTATCCGGGTCCCTGGGGAAGCTGTCCCGTGCTGCTGTCACCTCGAGGCTTACCAGGCTTGGAGGATTTCCAAGGTCACAGACTGAAGGAGCCAGTTCCTCCTTAGCTGCTGGCGAGAGGACAGCCTGAGCTCTTTGCCACAGGGACTCTGCACATGGCAGCTCCCAACACACTTCTTGCCTCCTCAGACGTAGCAAGAAGTGACAGAAGTGTGAGAACCCCACAGCCTTCGCAGCCCAACTTCAGAAGCGAGGCCCTGTTGAGCTGCCTTTTCTACTTGTTACCAGCTAGCCACTGAATCCAGCCCCACACTTACGGGGAGATTACGCAGGCCAGAGGCCATTCAGGAAGGCTAGAGTTGAGCCTTACTCACAGGATAAGTGTTCTATACACTATTCTCTTTTGCCGAAGTGGTGCTGGGTCCTCCGAGAGAAGATTAAAACAAAGAGCTTGGAGCCCATGGTGTGAAAACACTCAGTCTGCCACACTGAAGTAACCGCTGGGTACCTGCCCAGGTTTCTACCACCAAGGTGCAGGCTGTGAGGAAGTACAGTTGTCCTTCTGGTCCCCAACCTCCAGGGATTGAGAGCTTCTGGCCTGTTCGTGTCCCTACATTAATAATCACGCTCCTACATGGCTGAAGCGCCTAGACAAAACTCGTCCACATTCACGACCTGATTGTCTCCTTGTGGCTGCCTCTGTCACGATTCTTGTAGATTCAGTTTTATAATCATGAAAATGGAAGCCCAGAAAGGACAAGGTCATGTAACTGAATGGGCTGAAGCCAGTCTAACATCCTCCAATTTATCTGAACTTTAAAGTAAATTTCTACAACAAAACAGCCACCTCTAAGCAACAGAAATCCCACACGATACCTACCTACGGTATGTCCAGAATATTTCCTTTTTAAAATTTTGTTTGTTTGTTTGTTTGTTTGTTGTTTTTGTCTAAAGCTTAGCATCAAGGCAGTACTCCCATCTGGGATTTCTGGCTTTGGGGACCAGTTCCAGGCCCACATGGAAACCAGCCTCACACTGGGCTTAAGTGACAACCCTGGGCCATGAGAACTCTGTAGTTTCCAGAGCTTTGAAGTGGCTCCTTCCTTCCCCTGCCTGTTTACGATGGAGTCTGGTCCCTGTCTTCAGCTCTGGAAGCCAAGTCTTCCCTTCTCTTTGTAGAAGCAGCTCTCACTGAGAATGGAGAAACAGGGTGGTGGCGGCGGGATTTACAGGGGAAGGGTCTGGTGGTGTTGCTTTAGTTTCAGACTCTGCTCTCTGGACTTGCATCAGCAGCCCATGCTGTATCGTTTTGGGACAGATTGATGCTGAAGACAAGAGGTAGAATTCTAAATGAATTTGGCCTGCAGCAGCCACAGAGAAAGGTCAAGCCTGGAGAAGGCTCTGGAGGAAGTAGGTTCTTTGACCTTTTCATCCCACCCAAGGAGAAGGTCATAGGCAGATGGATGGGAGCCTCTGTCTCTACTCGAACCTCCCCCAGGACCATTTGGATCTTAGGAAGGGATCCTGGACATGAACTTCATGACAAAGAGCATCAGGACTGAGTAAGCTCCCTGAAGATGCCCGCATTCCGATCCCTCAGACCACTACATGTGTGATCTTACACAGCAGGGGGCACCTTGCAGTGACGAAGCCGAGGATCTGGAGATGGGAGGTTAGACATGGGATAGCTCCGTGGCTTCCATGTAATCACGATGGTGCTTACAAGAAGCAGCAAAGTCGCCACACCATGTGTGGTGGCAGTGGTCATTAGCCAGAGACTCCCCATAAGAAGGTGATCTTCCTGTGAGGTCCAGCTCTTGATGTCCAAGAGGTGAATTCCATAACGCTTTCTACCTGGAAGGTCAGGTCTTATTTCATCCAGAAAAGCAGTCAAGGCATGTCTACACACACACACACACACACCACACACCACACACACACACACACACACACACCTGCCATTCTATACTGTGGCCTAGAAGACTGATAGAGCAGTCTCTCAGCTCCACACTGGACCTGCCTGTCAGCCTGTCGGAGCTCCTGAAACCTTCCAGGATATGTCCTGGGGCAATCCTCTTCCTTACCCTCCAGGCAGGGTTGAGCAGCAGTCTGCTAACCCCCTGGATAGCATCACCTGCAGCAGCCCTGGCTGGGTCTTCTCAGGCCTCATACAGGATACTGCAGGGATAGGCAGGGAAGGGGGAGGACAAGTTCTGGAGGCTAGAAATCCAAGATCGAAGTACGGACAATGGTTTCTGATCTCTCCCTGGCTTTCAGCTGTGACCTTTCTCTCTCACACGTATGTCTAATGTCTCTTCCTCTGCTTCTAGGATAAAGAAGGCCCATCTTTGTAGATAACCAAACCATTTAAATAAAAAACACAGAACAATGTAAAGAGAAAGCTGAGAAGGTCAGAGCTCAGAGCTAAAATCTCACCCTTCCCGGCTGTGGTCTAGCTCCCCGAAAGAGAGCTACTTTTGTGTGTATGTGTTTTTCATAGTCTTTTTTGTTCTGCCTTCCTCATTGGCTGTAAACCCAAACACGTGACTGCCTCATCACTGCTGTATGTACAGCCCCCAGGTCTTAAAGCGTATGTCCAATCTGGCTGTATCTGACACACACAGAATCTACCTAGCTTCTACCTACCAAGTGCTGGGATTAAAGTAGTGTGCGCCACCACCGCCACACTCTTGCTATGGCTCTAATAGCTCTGACCCCCGGGCAATTTATTTATTAACATACAATCAAAATCACATTTCAGTACAATTAGAATACCACCACAACATTCATGACCCATTTAACCTCTGAAGGCCTCACCTTTAAATCCAGTTTCACTGAGGGGTAGAGCATAACGTATGAACTCAAGAGTAGCAGTCAGTTCATGACCTCGCCCTTGCTACCTTGTGATGTCATCACATCACAGCCCTTAGGTCCTCCAGTGTCCCTGTTGAGATGACAGCGGTCACATCATATCTTCTGGGGGCCTTTGCAGCTGTACCGAGGCTAGTGGAGTCCAGGGGTTCCTGGAACAGCAGACAGGGAAGCCAGATGGCCCTACTCTGTCCATGGGGTGAACTGGATTCTGGAGAAGAGAGCACACACATTTGGAGTTCTCAGAGCCCAGGCCGCAGCTGCTCCCCCTTTCTTCAAGCCCCGGTCCCACAGCCAGGCTCTGAAGCAGACACGGGATGCAAAGCACAGTTGTCTGGACCCGACAACTAGGACACGGGGCCCTGATGGAGATTTCTGTGCTGCTCGCTGGCATAAATAACAGTCTGGCAGATGGAGTCTGATTTCAGAATTACCAGCTTTTCTAGGAACTGACCAACTGAGAGACAATAGGACGGGGTATTAAAGATGTAAACCCAAAAATAGGGTCCTCCCAACAAACCTCACCAGGAGAGCACTTCCGACAGATCACACTATCTGCTATAGCTGGTCTGGCGTGTCCCCCAAAGGACCGGGCTAAGGCTGCTCCTCTGCCTGTGGGCTGATGGGGGCTGGTGGGACCTTTAGAAGGTGCCTCGTGAGGAGTTATGTCGTGGAGAGGTGTGTCCATGGGGGATGCTGGACCCTAACTCTTCACGTCACTCTTTGTTTCCTGGTTTCTATGACATGACAAGAGCTTGCCATTGCAACATTGCCACCTACCATGATAAGCTGTCTCCCTGCAGAACAACACAATTCACCAACCAGAGACAGAAGCCCCTGACACCCCCAAACAAGCCATTCCTCCTTGTAAGTCATTTTTATAGGGTAATCTCTCCTGGAGACAGAAAGCTGGCTCCACACTCCGGGAATCTCTGTGTGAATGAAGAATGATGCTTCATTCACCATTGTGGCTTTAGCACCTGGTGCTAGGCACATCCAGGAAGGACCAGATGAGGCAGAAAGGTACCTCAAGAAAGCCCAGGATTGCTGGGCAGTGGTGGCGCATGCCTTTGATCCAGCACTCGGGAGGCAGAGCCGGGTGGATCTCTGTGAGTTCGAGGCCAGCCTGGGCTACAGAGTGAGATCCAGGAAAGGCACCCAAACTACACAAAGAAACTCTGTCTAGAAAAAAGAAAAGAAAAGAAAAAAAAGAAAGCTCAGAGACCCCCAGACCTCAGGCCAAGCCAGCTATGTGTTTTTACCTTCCTAGTTCAGAGACCTCTGACTGGCAGATGTCCTACCTAGGGACCTGTGTCCCTGAGCCCAGGCAGGCTGGGATTCCATCCATAGAGTGATGACTGCTTGTGCAGGCTGACAGACATGATAAGGAGGTAGGACATCTCTTGAAAGATGCCACTCCAGGCAAGCATCTCTTCTAGGATTCAGGAGTTGACAAAAAGAAGTCCAGGAGACATATGTGCAGACACCCACTGGATTCTGCAGGGATTGCCTTGCAGGCTGCAAAGCTCTTCTTGTCCTCCTTAGATCCAAACAAACCCTCCAAGGCTGGTCCAGAGCTACAGCCAGGCTGCCATCCAGTGATGAGCATGTCCATGTGGAGTCTTCTGTCCACTTCCTCTGATTCCTCAGCTAAAGACCATTTCTGAACTGTCCAGATTCCTAATCCACCCCTTCTCTGTTGTCTGTGCCTCCTGTGGACTCAGGAAAGCACTTGGAAATTCTCTATGCTTTGTTTATTGTCCTCGTGAACAGGGAACATGCGCCCAGACTTGTGGCCCAGGGAGCTGGTACAGAGACCATGGCTGAGGTTGGGGGCTCCAAAGAAGACCTTACTTTCAGATCTTACCATGCACCAGTTCAAAGCTAATGGAAGCATGGCTGACCCAGAACACTGCCAGATGCATCAGGCTTATCTGTAGAAATTCCTCATCCCCTCTCATGGGTCTTAAGTATAAAGCTCCAAGAGCACAGTTATTCTAGACTCGATGCTAAACAGAGTGCTGGAGAGAGAAGGAGGTTCTCAAGGGTCATGGCCTGAACTTGGAGACCAGCAATGAAATGTCAGCCTTGGCTGTGGGCGACTACCATAGCCAGAGGAGACATACCAGACTGTACCGGAGGAGACAGCCAAAGCCACCCTAGTCCTCAGATGGGAAATGCATCTCTCCCTGAAAAAGAGGAGAGAGACAACTCTGCCCAGCTCACTCAGCCCAACCCTAGCTCCAGCCCCAAAGACCATATGGCCCCATGGGTGGGTTGCTAACGGTGTAGCTGCTGTGGGGAGCGGGTCAGGCTTCCCTGCTGAGCTGGATGACCAGTGCTGCCCCAGAATCCCTTAAGACAAGCACAGTAGACGCATTCTCACCTGGATAGCTGCCCCAGCGCTCAATACCAGTATTACAGCAATCCAGAAGGATCAGAAAGGGAGGGGTCCTATAGAGACCAAAAAGAGGGAAAGGTTAACCAGAGAGATACAGAGTTAGGGATGGAGGGCAGGGACCTCCTTTCTATGCATCTCCCGAGAAACTGCCCTATGTGTGTGTGAGGTAAACCAGTCAAGTGTGTTGTTTGGTTGACCTCTGCTCCCAAAGTCGTCTGAGGTGGGCAAGTATGCCCAGGTAGAATCAAGATGCTCTAGGCTGGCATTTGAAGTCGGGTCACTAGAGGGCGCTCTAGGACTAGAGCTGACTCCTGGGTCGGAAAGTCGAGGACTGCGTTTATTCACTCAACATTCATCTACAGAACCTCTATGCCAACACTAAACACTATAAAAGGTTAGAAATGACTCATCTGTCATTAGAAAGCCATGCAATATAAGCAGAAAATAGCATGTTCACATTTACCCGTTCTCTCTCCTGTTAGTGTATTGCTAACTTTCTTTCCTATCTTCGTCCGTTAGTACCCTTCTCATTGAGCCTACCCTGCTGCCTAATCTTAAAGCTCAACATTCTTAGTCTTGTTCAAAGTGTCCTGTGGCACTGATACCCACATGCACTTTCTGTTTGCTCGTGTTGAGGTGTTTGTTTTGTCTATTTTGCAGTGCTGTGAATCGAACCCAGGTCCTTGTGCATTCTGGGCAAGTGCTAGACAGGGAGCTTTGCTCCTGGACCCTCACAGATTCATCTATTATCTCCACAGTCTGTGTTTCTGAAAAAACACAGCTTCACAACGTGGAGGGTGTTTCCGTGGGCTCACCAGTGGACACAGTGCCTAGAGCAGAGCGTCCACTCTAAAATGAAGTGACAATTTGGGGTCTGGACTCAGCCATCGCTCGTTCGATCCTGTGGTTTGGGACAGAGGGTTTAGGGGTGATAGGCACCTTCTCAGAGGAGGTGACACTTAAAGCCGGCATGAAGGATGAGGAGCATTCTGTGATGACAGAGAAGGCACGGAACACAGAATGCCTGGGGTCGGCAGAGAAGACGAGGCAAGCTGTGAGATGCTAGGGTGACCCGGGCAGATGGATCGCCCAGATGTCCCTTTGGGTCCGTCCTGCCCCTCCCCACAGCTGCTACAAGCTGCGTCCCCCAGGGATGAGCAGAGCTACCTGACAAGAGCCAAGCTCTGTCTCTCAGCTGCCCTCACCTTTCCCAGTCCCTACTTCCAGCTCTCGGCACAGATGTCGCTGCCTTACACCATTTTGGACTCTGCCACGGGGCAGCCTCTGCTATTCCTGTCTGTTCTATTCTCCTTCTGCCGCGAGGAAGAAACAAACCACACAGCTCCAGGAAAACAATCCATCATTTTGTCACAACATTTCCATTTCAAAGACTTCCTTTCCAAGCAGCTCCCCGGGCTAATGCTTCCTCTTATTAGCATGAGAACTGGCAAGGAGGTGAGGGACCAGGAGCAGAAGGGCTGGAAATGGGCAGGAGGCCTGAGGTTTTTGCCTGTCAACTCAGGTCAGGGCATGGGGGTACATGTATGTGTGGGTGTGGTGTGGGTGTGGGTGTGTCTTGTCTGTGTCTGTCTGTGTCTGTGTCTGTGTCTGGTGTGTCTCTGTGTGTGGGTCTGGGTGTGTGGGTCTGGTGGTGTGTGTGTGTGTGTGTGTGTGTGTGTGTGTTGTGTGTGTGCATATGTGTCTATCTGTGTCTGTGTCTCTGTGTGGGTCTCTGTGGGGGGGGTTTGTAGGTGGTGTCCATCTGTCTGTCTGTGTCTCTGTGGGTCTGGTGTGTCCTGTGTGTGTGGGTGGTGTGTCCTTGCACTCAGGTTTCTCACACTCACATATTCATGCCGTCCTGTCCGAGGTACACAGAGCACACAGGCTCAGATGCCCGCAGGCACAGGCTGAGCTTCTCTGTGTTGTGCTGGGACCTCAGGCCCGACATGCAGCCGGGCATTCACAGGACAGACAAACCCCCACTGTCCTGAAGCATCTCAGTCAGAGACAGATGTATAACTATGACTCAGAAATGCTGCTTTAAATGGCACCGCTGAGTGACAGCCCAGGAGGCAAAGGAGCGGGCTCTCGTCCTAGAGCAGATGAGATCTAAGTTGGTCTGAAGCGTGAGGAGAGCTGAAGGTGAGGGAAGAGAAGGGCAGAGCAGACAAAGGGAGCAGAAGGTGACCCAGAGCCCTGCTCCTGGCGCTGGAGAGGCTACACACAACAGCCACCCAGGGGCCCTGCCGTTCTCCCTGCAAACTGGTCCACCACCACACACAGGGAGTGGGAAGTGTTTTGTGTTCCAGCCCAGCTCTGAAGAGCATCCCCACCCACCACAACCACAGAGAGATGT
Organism: Peromyscus leucopus; assembly: GCF_004664715.2. Classification (NCBI taxonomy): domain Eukaryota; kingdom Metazoa; phylum Chordata; class Mammalia; order Rodentia; family Cricetidae; genus Peromyscus; species Peromyscus leucopus. The sequence continues at coordinate 61,711 of NW_023505341.1, read as the reverse complement.
GCTGGTGGCCCCTTCATTCATCCCTGGCCCAGACCCAGCACTCAGGGAACCCCACTGTAAATGGTAATTCTCTAAAGGCAACTAGCCCACCCCTCACCCACTGTCCTCACCACGATCTAGACTAAACACCAGCCTGATGAGGAACATCCCGAAGACAGGCAGTTTGATGTGACGTGTGGTGGACGACAAAAATGCACCCAGAAGGGTGCTAGTGTGGAGAACGTTACAGGTAGAGCACTGGCCTGAGTTAGCAGCAGAACCAAGGCCACGGCTTGCCGTACAGGCCATTCCCTGAGAGAAGCTCAGGATGAGGATGCTATGCCAGGCTTACTGTGTCCTCCCCAACAGCTCATGACAGGGAGCACCACCAGGGCCAGGTGAGCACTACGGGTGAGTCTGTTGGATCCAAGCCTTGTGTTTATGACAGTCACCACATTTAGACTTTCTCTATGGCCTCCAAAGGAGGTTTGAGTATTTGAAATACAATTGTTAAATGCAAACTTCTGAAACACATAACGGGATTTTTGTAAGCTTATCTAATAACTCTTTACTTCTTTTTTTTTTTAATCTATACAAAGACTGAAAATAATGAACATGACCCAATTCTGTCTCACGCTTCACAAATAGACAGTATTGGTCCTGTGTACGAAAAGTGAGGCTTAGAGAAGCCAGATCTTAGTCCTTCCCCGCAACGACCTTCCTTTCCAGCCTCCCGAGGCTCAGAGACCAGGGCCTAACCACTGAAGGTACCACCCCTGTCCTGAAATCCCTTATAGTCTCTTCTGGCTAGTCTACCCCAATCACCCCTAACCCTCAGCTCCCCGGGGATGTAGCTGGAGTCATTCCTCCAGCACCTCATCCCCATAGCCCAGTTCTGCACCTTCCCTGTTAGAGGCCAGGCCTGCCCCTCTCCAGACCCTCTCGGGTACCATGGATGGGTGCTGCCTCCACTGCCCTGGTCCCTCATCTTTTCGTGTTTGGTCATTTCTGAGAAAGACCCCCAAGAGATGCCTCCAGATAGTCAAGTCCCAGTATCACCCCCACTGGGACTGTCTAGAACACCCCGCTTCCCTCTGAGTCTCCTCTGAAGCATCACTACCAAGCCAGGAGCTTCCAACCGGGAGACCCTGCCTGTCTTACCCATCCTCCCCCATTTGCCTGCTGTCAAGACAAACTGAGATGGGACCAGGCAGCAAGAGGACGCCCCGCCTCAAGGCCTTCCAAGACAAGTGAAAACAAGTCTAATCCTTCACTATCACTGGGTGACGTCACTGTGACTCTAAAAGGCTGACTCCAGTTAACGGAAGTCTGAATTCTTACCCTGTCCTAGGGAAAAGCCAGTCAAAAGAAAGCAGTACCAGGGCTGAGGAGATGGCTCAGCCAATACAGCACTTGCTTGAGAGCATGAACACCTGAGTGTGGGCCCCAGAACCCAGTAAAGATGCTGGGCACGGTGGTACCCGTGTGTGACCCCCACACTGGAGGCGAAGATAGGAGAATCCCTGGGGCTCCTTGATCAGCCAGTCTAGACTGCCCGGTGAGCGAGCTCCAGGCCAACGAGAAATCCTGTCTCAGGAGAAGTGGATGTGTTCCTGAGGATGATGTTCAAGAGGTTGTCATCTGACCTCCACGTGCACTCCTGCATGCTCCTGCACACACACACACACACACACACACACACACACACGCACACGCACACGCAAAGAAAAGGGGAAAGGGGAGTAGAAGCATACCCATGCAGCCTCCAGAAGAGTACTTTCTCGGGAGTCCACACAGACTCCAAGCTCTGGGATCTCCCCTTGAAGCTTGTCTGCCTGTTCCCCACGTGACTGAGGGTCCATTGAAACCCAACAGAAAAAAATACCAGCAAATCTACCTTCAATCCCTGGTCTCGCTCTGTGGTGGCCCTAACAGGAAGAATGTGCAAGGCTGAGAGCGAAGGCGTTCCATTTACTGACACCACAGTCTTCCCTGGGAACTTGGCTGCTGGCACCTGGTCTCAACTGCCAGCCTCAAAGTAGACCAACATGAATACGCCCTGAGCACCGATGATCAATCTGTGGCTCTAAGAAAGAATAGGACACTGTCTAGGGTTCCAATCACCCAAGACAAACAGCAGCTTATGACGCTGGAGCCTTCCAAGACGTTTTGCATTTCCCATCCTTATCTGCAACAGCAATGAAGTCCTACTCTTTGTTAACCTGCAGATCCTCTCCAAGGCCTGAGTGTCCTCTACTCAGCCCTAATACCACACCCTGGCCTCTAATCCTCAGATACCCTCTTCTAGAAAGCTCTAGAGTGGGAAGACAGGTGGACAACACCTGCCTAGTCTCCTCCACCTCAGCTTGAAATAGCCATTCCTTCCGTGAAAGTTTCTACTCACCAACCACATACCTATCCCTCCCCAACTCATTTGGCCATAGCTCTGCCTACACAGTATACAGCAGGTAAATCCCAACCCCATATTAGTGCTGAGCTCCGTGCCATTGAAAAACAAGAGAAAACGGTCTTTGAAGAAATGCAGTGTTTATTGGGAGCTTTCCACTTGATAAGTCGAGTGTGTGTGTGTGTGTGTGTGTGTGTGTGTGTGTGTGTGTGTTTAGGGAAAACATGGTCTGATGTAGTTGTATAATCAGATAGCCTTAGCCAGCCCAACACGATTGTTGGCCCTGTCGAAGACACTGTAGAACTCCCGAATGAAAACATCCCCCAGGATCCACATCTGGGAACCAAACTTGAAGCCACTGGAGCAGGAGGAGTCCGGTTCCTGGAAAAGGCAACACTGAGATGAAGTTGGACTCAATGACAAGCGTTTTTTACCCCATCGCTCAGTTACTCTCGCTTGTCTCATTTCATCCTTGAAATCATCTTCCCAGGTAAACAGAGAGAATGGGATTCATCAGATGAAGAAAGTAGGGACTGACGAGATGGCTCAGCGATCACCAGCACATGCTTCTTGCAGAGGACCAGAGTTCCCAGCATCCACATTAGGTGGCTCAAAACTGCCTGTAAGTCCAGCTCCAGGGAATCTTACGCCCCTCTTCTGGCTCTACAGGCAACTGTATTCACATGCACATACACCCCCACCCCACCCTACACACACACACACACACACACACACACACACACACACTAAAAATAATGTACTGGAGAGAGGGCTCGGGAGTCAGAAGCACTTGTTGCTTTTCCAGAGGACCCAGTTTCAGTTTCTAGCACCCACATGGTGACTCACAACCATTGGTGACTCCAGTTCCAAGGGATCTGATATTCCTATTCTGATCCCCATGGACACTAGGCTCGCACATATTGCATATACAAACAGCAGCAAGCCAAAATGCTAAGACACATGAATGAAAATTTAAAAATTTTTTGTTTGTGTTTGTTTTCTTGAGGCAGGTTTCTCTATGTAGTTCTGGCTGTCCTGGAGCTCACTTGGTAGACCAGGCTGGCCTCAAACTCACAGAGATCCTCTTGCCTCTCTGCCTCCCAAGTGCTGGGATTAAAGGCAGAAAAGAATCTTTAAAAAAATGAAACTGACTTAATCTGAAGTTATTTTGGTGAGCTCCTATGGCTCTAAGTCCTGACCCAATGTACTGTACCCCACATCTAACCCCTTACCATCACACTGAACATCCATTGCCCTAATAATCATTAGTTTGGGGTACTGGAGATCGGCCATGCTTAGACTAGCAGTCCCCACAACAGACAAAATGAGCTGTGGAAATCCTAGATAGAATTCTAAGCCACCGGGACTTGGAAGTTTGAACAGTGGATGGAGGTCTCGGTGGGTGGTTTGGGTCCAATCTATATCCCTCCTCCAAGCCCTTGGTGTCCCTCCTGTTTCCCATTTCTTTCAGCAAGGAGCTATCACGCCACACAAATAGGCTCAATGACAAATGCTGTGGCCCACTCAAAAGGCCTTGCAGGCTTTGTCTGGTCCATGACATTTGTCCTCACCAAATTCACTGACTTGGCAAAGTTCCAGGGAAGAGATGCTAGATGGACCCAGAAGCATCGCTCTCCTGAAGCTCCATACCTGGTTGGTATAGGCTGAGGTGCAGCGGGAACTTCCTGCCATGGATCTCAAAGACAACTGTGGGCATGATAGCCAGCCTCCAGCAGTCGATTTTTAAACTATGAACAAGAGGGTACAAAAAAAGGTCACAACAAAGGTCACAGAAAGCATAGCTTCTCAGAGACCAGGAACTGGCACTCCTACAAGGACAGACCAAAGCTGGAAGGGATACATTGCTCACTCTTGAAAAATGGGCTCACCCAACATTCTTCTTCAGCATTTCTTCTGTGTAGAAAGGCGCTCTTGATTTGCAGGGGTGGGGAGGGGGTCTCCAGAGGTAAGGCAGAGGGCCTGACCTTACCTGGCTATACTGGCCCTGCACAGCCCCAATGGCCTGCTGGATAGTCAGGATGTCTCCATCAGGACCCGACAGCAAGGCAGTGCCTGTGTCCAGAACGGCTGGACAACCACCTTACCAAGCCCACACTTCATCATTGATTGTGATCCTGCAAGATTAAGCAGAGGGGTTTCACAGTTCCAACCTGTATTCTCCCTGAGTCCTTCCCGCCCCTGCCAGATCCCTCGAGGAAGAAGGAGATCCAGACCCCCCTTTTTTGAGCCTCTTCTTGGAATCCCGCCCCCCCCAAACTTCCAAATTTAGAGAAAAGGCTGAACTATCTCCCTCAATTGGTAGGTAAAGTGAGAACAGTCTCAAACTGCGAGGGTCCCAATAACAACAAAACGATCCATTTGTGTGCCATTCCGTGAGCAGACCCAAACCCGTTGCCTGAGGATCCAGTTTTCTCTGCCGTTTACTTGATGCATGTCTCGGATGAGTCTCCCAACATTTGTAAACTTGGCTTCTCATGAACAAAATGGGTACATGAGCAATCCCTCAATCAACTTAAGGACGGTCATAAGGCTCAGACCAAAAGTCTGTCACTTACACACTGAGGACAACACCGGCACCAACCTCCTACAGGCTCGGTGGGAACCAATGAAACAGCCATATAACCACTCGGCACCGTGTCTCCCAGGCAGTAGGCGTCGGTGTGGCCAGTGCAAGGTGGATGCGCAGCATAACCACTTGCAAAGGATGCTGGCCTCACAGCTGGCTAATCAGAATCAATCAATAATCGCAGAGCTACTGGGTGCCGTTCTTTCAGGCCCTGTGGTGTGACTCCTGAGCCGCCATATCCACACATCAAGAGTCAGCCTCTCCAAAGGGCCCATGCAAGGTTCTGCTCACCTACCTGTCCACTGTGAACTGCCAATATCCCTGCACAGTCACAGGCACCCAGTGCAGTGAGCCTACAAAGTAGGACTGATCGATGGCCCCAGCGTGAGCATGCTCCCTTGTCATTCCTGGAACCAAGAAAGGCCTCTCTGTGGCATCAGACGCCCTGCTGGTGAGGAGTGCCCAGTCCCACCCCAAGGCAGATGGATGGAAACCCGAAGGCTTTCCACTACCTCCCTCCAGCCCCACCCCACAGCTGCAGTTCCCCGTTCCTCTGATCCACAGCCCTGATTCAGCGCTGCATGGGAGAGGAGGTGGTGACTCACCATGCAGGTCGGGGGACCACCAGGTTCTGACCTGCTACCCTAGTCTTCCCAGCACCCCCTGGACCTCACCCAGGGCATCTAGAGAAGGAATCTTCATAAGGCCCTACACTTTGGGTTAAAACCGCCTCCCAGAACCGGATCCCTCCTGCTCCCTCTGGGTACTGTTGCGTGCTCAGTGGGACACACTCACACCCTTCCTCCTCCACTCACACTGTTTCACCTCCTGGAAACTCCAGCCCTTCCTACCGCCAGGTTTTAGAACATACTACCTGCTGCCTAAAACGTGCTGACTCTCTGGCCCTCACCTGGGTCATTCCCACTCATGTTTGGTGAAACCTGCCCTGACTTGTCCTGTGTGCATGTTCACACATGTGCACACAGGTATACAGACCCATGTCAGAGTGGACATTTATATATTTTAAGGTACCTATATGCCCCATTCTTTGCTGGGGTGCCCTTCTCACAATTACTTGATTACAGTGTGAATTACTGTGTACGGACAATTCCCTTTGCTAAAGTCTATCTTCCAGCTTGTCTTGATTGCTGATGTGTATGCCTATGTCCTGACATAACCTCTGCTAGTAAATATGCATGGAGTGAATGAATGAATGAATGAATGAATATCTAAATGCATGCATGAATGAAAGGTACCAATTCCTCTTTGCCCGGGTCCCCTCTCCTCAGCTGTCCAGCCTCTTCTCCTGGGGGTGCTCTTGTTCTCCTTGAGCAGCCACCTCCCTGAGTCTGAGCTGGGCTAGGTCATCGTAAGAGCAGGAAGGTGACGTGAGGGGCACTGGAGCAGGTTCCCCGGACTCCAGGCCTGTCTCAGACGCTAGTGCCTGAAAAAGCATCCCTCTTTCTCTCTCCCTGGTGGAAGGAGAAGCCAGAACTCTACGGGATCTCAAAGATGATGACAAATGACTCCTGAGATCCTGTGTCTTAGAAGAGCATGCTGAAAGCCTCTTCTAGAGATGGAACAGACTTTGCTTTTGTTGTAGTTGTTTGTAGCTGTGGTTTGTAGTACCAGAGATTGAACAGGCCCAGCACATGCTAAGCAAACCCTCTAACACATCCTAGCAAGGCTTTGTTTTTTTGTCTTTTGTTTTCGTTTTTAACTTAAGGTAGAATGAAAATCATCTTTGTCCCAGTAAACTCTAGCTGCATAAATGACTCCAATAGAGTCTTTGGACAGAAGGTAGAGGTGCCTGGAAACCAGAATGGAGATGGTTTGGATGGTGGTGGCTACCTTGACCGGCGGTGTCTCCAAGAGGCAGACATTGCCCTCAGCCAGCAGCCCTTACCAGCACAAAGTCAGACCCTTGGTGGATGCAGCTCCTACCTGCCTCATGTAAACAGAGAACAGGTCTTGGGCGACCAGTGCCTCTTCATCATGTTGTCAAATATGGGTACTGAATACTTGGAGGCAAAGAGAAGGTAGGACAGCCCCAGGATGCATCAAATGGAGAGTAGCTGAAGATTTCACCTGGCTCCTGGGTACTCAGGGCCCACAGTCTGGTGGGGAACTACAATATCAGAGACCTGCAAAGAAGAAGAAAAAATTGCCATGATGACTTCCACCAAGGAGCTTCTCAGCAAGAGACACAGAGAATTCAGGATGGAGCAGCCTGCCTAGGATCACAAGTCAGTGTCGGCATCCAGCCCTCACTGGCCTGTCTACCCTTTTATAATAATGCAGGCTTATTTCAGCTTAAGAGATTGGAGTGAGCTGGATCCTCCACATTTTCTGCTTGGTTTTGAAGAACTGGTCTGATGAGGAGAAGAGCATTCAGTGTAGACATGGTTTCATGTTGGGGACAAGTCCAAAGGAAGTGGATGGTGACTGTTCCATCACTGCCTGCAGAAGCAGCTCGCCTTCGCCTTCCTGGTCCTCTCTCAGACACGAGCCGAGGAGGCATCAACCACTCACAAAGCGGTGAGTCACCTGCCGACGGAGCTTGAACAAGCTCCTCTCCAGGTCTCCACCCCTTATCTGATGAACGGAATAATAATGCCCAAATCTTAACTCGGTGCCAAAGTTAAATAACTGGACACCCATTGAGTGTTCACTGAATGTCTGTGTAGCTGGAGAATTTTTCCTCCAGCTCCCATCAAAGCCCATCAGTCCGGAGCCCATTTATAAAATAAACACACTGACTTTATATTATTTAAACTGTTTGGCCATTAGCTCAGCCTATCATTGTCCAGCTCTTACTCTAATATTAAGCCCATTTTGTTAATCTATATGTGCCACATGTTCCGTGGCTTACCTGTTGTCTCTACATGATGTTCCCTGAACGGCAGCTGGTGTCCCTTTTTTTTTTTTTTTAACCTTTCTCTCTTTTTTTTCCTCTTCTCTCTCTTAGTCCTGCCTATACTTCTTGTCTGGCTACTGGCCAATCAGTGTTTATTACACAGAGCGATATACACAACAGTCTGTTATGAACAGCTGTTGCTAAAGAAGGTGGTTCTTGATTTGCCCATTTCCCTAGAGGTAGATGTGTCCACCAGCCTGCTCGAACCACACAAAGGGTGAAGCAGCCTCCTGCCTGCTCTGTCCCACAAAATTCATCAACCTCCACACTGGCAGCCAATGTGAGCTTTAAAATCTGAATCAAGCCAGCCACACAGACTACAACTGCCTCGTGCATCTCAGTGGAGGCAGAACAGAATCATCCCTTCTGCCCCAGCTCCCACAACTTACCTTAGCTCACTTTGCCCCCACGCTGGCTCTGTCCCCTTCCTCACCTGCCCCAGCTCCTCCAGGCCCAGGATTCTGCACTTCCTCTTCTTCAGTGCTGACCCAGACCATCTCAAGCCTGGCTCCGGAAGTCTATCACTTGGGTTCTAGTTGCAACAGACCACCGTGCCCACCAAACCTCGTCTTCTGATTGCCAAGCACTCTCTCCACACGTTCCAGTTTTGGTTTTCTCTACCCTCACTCAACAGTGTTCAAAGCCATCTGACTGTCTTTGTGTGCAGACCGTGCTCAGCCAAGCCGCCTGAGTGCCTTTTGCTAGGAAGCATGAAGCGAGCAGTCCGCTCTCCTTTGTCCATCACTGTGTCTTCCTTAGAGCAAGCATTCATGGTGTGAGTGAACAGTGGCTAAGTGCTAAGGAATAACTCGGCTCTCTTTCTTTCAGCCAACAAAACTATTACTGAGGTCTCTGATGTGCCAGATGTAAGGCTTTGGGGATGTAGCAGTGGACAAAAACATAGTCCCTGCTCGGAGAATGTTTTATCCAACAGGAGAGGCCAGCACTGACTTTTGAAAAAGCATGATAGAGCAAGTGCCAATGAGCCCTCGAAGAAAACTGTATCATGGTGAGGTCACAGGCAGTGTGTGATTTTATAGACGTGGGAGACCTTGTGAGAGATGACACTCTGCTGAGAAGCAAAGGCTGGAGTAAGACCAAGCCAAGGGAAGGGAGCTAGAGGTGACATGACCATAGACAGAGTGTGTGGAGTAAACTGAGCGACACAGGCCAAGTGTGGCAAGATGGGAAATGAACACCAGGAGCTGGAGGAAGTGCTCAGGTGGAGTTCTGAGAACAGAAACAAGAAGCAGTGAGGAAGGAAGGAGCGTCACACAGATGACTATCCGTGTGAGTCCCTCTCAGAATCCTCATCCACTGAGCCTTCAGTGACGGACCCAGGGACCCTCATTCCCACCAAATGCACAACCCATTGGAACCAGGGTATCTTGGGGAGAGAAAGCTGCAGGGAAGGCCAGGCGAGCCCAGGCCATTGCCACCTCACTTACTGTGACAGTGTCATAGCCCAGGAAGCCCTTCACTCTGCCATGCCATACTGGACAAACAGGGCTTGCTCAGGTTCTGGAAGGTGAAGACTTGGACGGGTCAAAGCGGTGATGTTCTCTGTAACAAAGACCCAGATCAGAGGATCCTCGGTGCCATCTTGCCCTCAACATTCCAGGGAGGGTGGTAACCTCACTAGACCTTGTAAGAACAGGGCCATCTGTGTATCAGCCATTCTCTCTGGGTAAGTCAAGCAGTCTGGTCTCTCTGCAGCATGGCCCATAGTTTAGTCAAGAAAAGCCCAGCCCAACCCCACCCCTGCCATGCAATTCTAAACATGAAAGAAAAAAAAACCAGGTGTGTGGTTCCATGCCCATTTTCTCTGTTATCTGAGAAACTTAGCCAAGATTCTTCTCTTCTCTAGACCTCCATTTCCACGCCTGGAGACCCGGAAAGGAAGGGACAAGAGGGTACGTAGTGGGAAGTCACTCACGCAAACCCTGCTGCTACAGTAGACCGAGGCACCCAGAGTTCCGAGATCCGTTCAAACACACCGTGAACTCCTGGGTGTGGTCCCGATGTAGATCGTTCGAGTACTCACTCTAAAGACAGACAGCTTGGTCAGAGTGTAGTCAGGGTTGGGGGGCACTGGGAGGATTGTGCTAGCACAGAGTCCTGTGGTCCTGTGTTCTATTCAGAGACCTGGGAAGAGGGCCGTCAAGAGGAGAGAAGAAAAGGCTGTGCCCACTCCACAGGGGGAGGGATCTTCACCTTTAGCCCCCCTGCACTCCCGTCCCAAGCCCCACAGCGGTGCTGGAATCAGCTCAGAAGCACACCACGGACCAGAAGTCAAGTCCTGCCTGGGAAAGAGATCAGGGACCCTCCCGAGGCAGGAAGAAGCTAGCCACAGAGGTGGGGCATCTGCTGAGGCAGAATCCCAGAGCCCATCCCAGCTCCTGCCCCACCTGCCCCCGCCGGCGCCCTTGAGGCCGGGGTGGCACTGTGACCCCGATATAGAAATGGAAGCGCAGGGACACAAGCACTGGTTGTTTGCTGCCAAGAGAGCGGCAGAAGGCTCCAGAGAGGAAAAGGGCACAACGTGTTCTTGCCTGGGCGGAAGAGGAGAAAAACGCAAGCCGTGCCTTAGCAGCTGAAGACTGGGCACCTGCGTCACCACATCTGATGACCGCACACTAAAACGTGCTTCCGCTCATCCAGGAAGCAAGCCGTATGACAGAGGTCATTTGAACTCAGACCCACCCCGCAGGCTTTTGAAGCCCTGAAGAACAGAGGGGCTGATTTTGTTGAATCTGCTGGCCCATGGTAGAGCTACTGGCGCAGGGAGGTGGCCTCCGTGCCCCACGGGCTCCCCAATTCCTGAAAGAGGAATGTTCTGGCAAGGCAAGAACCTAGGAGCCTGAGAATTCGTCCCTGAGAAGGCCTGCAGAAACACTCACATCTAGGTAGTTGGTCAGAGGCTCACTGGCCACCATGCCAGTGTTGGAGCCCTTCTCGATGAACTCATACTGGTGTCTCCTCAGAAAGTCCTCCAGCAGTCCACGCTCCTTCAGGGTGTTTCTCAGAGACTTCCCTTTGTGCAGAGGATCCTGAGTGGGGTGGATTCACAGTCAGGGAGACTGGGCTCCGTGAACCACCCCATGCTGTTGTTCCCAGCCCAGCCTCTGGCCAACGTTCCACCAACAATGATGTTTCCAATTTTAAAAAAGCATGACCCAATTAAAATAATAGATTCTATGTTGATTTACAGATCACTGTCTAGCTTCATTAAATACAATGCCCTGATGCTTCTCATTCCTTTTCTTTCCAGCGTGGTAGAGACTTGCTATATTTATGTATACACATTAAGTAGTAAGTCTTGTACCCACGGTTGAAAGATGCTAAGCGCACCATCACTACTGGGTCACCAGATGCTACTGTTGCCAAAGCACGAGGACACACAGTGAAAGGGCATAGAAGGAGTTCTCTGTGCAGAGAGAATATGTCCCCTACACAGAGGGACCTGCTTCCGCCATTGATGCACCCTTTGCCAACCCTTCTTTTCTCTCTGATAGTTGTCACTAAAGTGACTGGAAAGTCTTCAGAGATTTCCTCAGCAAGAGTAGGACATCAAACAGGACCTCTGCCAGGTAAGGTTGATAATGGATCAAGTCAACTGGAAAGAAAAAAGAAAGAAAGAAGGAAGACCAAAAGAGGAAATGCAGAAGAAAAGGTCTAGACCTGGTTCTGCCATGTTCCTGGGCAACCTGAAAACTGCCACAGCCACCTGAGCTCCCACCAGGAGCTCCCCAATCCTCTACACTGGGAGGCTGCCAAAGCCCTCTGAGCTCACATTGGAGAGTTCAAGTGCCTTCATCTTCAGTTCTTCTTGCACAATAGGTGTCCTGCTCGCAACACTTTTTATTCTGTATTTGGCCCGATGACCATTTTCTTCCCTGCAGACTGAAGTGAACTTGTGCATAGTCCCTAACGCTCATAACAACCATGTCACCCTCCTAGGGGCTGGTGGGAAAGACAGTTGAGATTACAGAAGGGTTAATGCCACACAGGGCTTCAGGGGCCTCTTCCTCCAGACGAAGCCAGTTACAAACAGAATGCAGCCTCCACCTCATGCAGAGGCAGGAGGCCACCCTGCCTGAATTCACCCCAGGTCCTCAGCTCCAGCTCTGTCTCTTGTATAGCTCCAGCAAAACCTTGGACCTGGGAAAAACTTTCTTGTCAGGACATGCTCCCTCCTAGAGAGCCCTCACCGGCCATAGACACTCAACTCTTTTTGCGGATCCAATATAGAAGGCGTTCCGTCTTCTCCATGGCAGGCCTTGACAGAACACACATAGGAGCATCTGGGTTGGCGTGGGCAACAGTAGTGCAAGCCCAGCCAGCTGAGCCCGCTCCTACATTACTAGCCACGTGTATTGGGCAGCTCAGGGACTCCCCTGAACCATGGTCTCATCTATAAAATGCAAGTCACCCAGTCCACGGCAGTATAGGTGATGTCCTAGGTGGAGGAGAACCTCAGACCTCTAAAGGAGCTCTTACATCAAGTATCTCTTTTGATGAAGGCATATATCGCTCCCACGAATGTCCAGTACATATGAAGCATTTTTACAAATATTAATTCATGCAGTCTCATAACAGCCCTAAAAGATGGGCAACCCAATGACCCTAAGGTCATAGCAGAGGAAGAAACTAAGGCCCAGACTGTCCAAAGGTGATAGAGCTGAGGCCAAATGCCAGGTAGTTCAGTTCTAGAAACCATGCCTTCCTATCCTTGGGCTCCTGTCTGCGACCTGTCCTCAGGATCACATTCAATATGCAAAGACAGTGTGACAGCGCCCCTCTGAGTCTCCCCAAGGGAACTGAGGCTGAAACGCAGCCATCCACCTGCCCATAGAGCTCCAGCAATGCCCTCCCAGGTCCAACATTCACCTGGTGACCACATGGCTCTGAGAGATGCGAGGACAGCAAGGAGCAGCGCGAAGCACCTCATTCTGGACAGCAGGCAACCGCCACTCTAGCCAGCCCACCCTTGCAGCCTTTATAGAGTGGGGCTCCTTCTGGCTGGATGCCCAGACTCAGCAGCACCCCAAACTTCAGGCTGCTCCACAAACATAGTAAGATAGCACCTAGACTACCCAAGACCCATAAAGATAAGAGCTGCAAACTCTACCATTCTAAAGACTTCAAAGTTGAAGGTACACAGGCCTTCAGGCTGGAAAAGTCAACAACAGGCCCCTCTATACCAAATCCCCTCTAGACAGCTTTCTGAGCTAACACAGGTGGGCTACTACCAGGAACCGTTTCAAGTCCGCCTTCCGCTCTGTGAGCAGCCGGCCCAACCTCCCTCCTTGATCCCTCCCTAGCAGGCTCACTGATGTCCAAGTGCTCCTGATTTCCATCTCTCCCAGGCCAGTTTCCAGAAGGGGCTTAGCCTGTCTCAAGGTGCATCTGAGACCAAGAATGCTGTATAATCCATCACCCCAGTGAGAGCTCAATGTAGAGCCAGAACAACCATACTCAAGTTCCCACAGAGAGCAATGTCAAATGCCTCATTCGTTCCTAGAGACAGTGTTCAATTGAAAGGATATTGAGAAAGTGGTGGCAAATGCCTGCTCATGGTGCATTTGAATAACTGGGAGGACAGAGTGGAAGGCAGAGCATGCCCACTTGAAGACAGGACATAAGGCATGACAGTTAAGGAGCAGGGTGGCTATGGAGAAGCACACGTGGGCATGCCGAGTGTCCTATTGGACCCTATTGGAGTCCAGGCCACAGAAGCCAGACAGTCGTGCCTTCTGCCAAGAGAGATTAAGACAGGAAAGCAGCTAAAGTCTATAATAATAATTGATGGAGACAAACCAGTCCCAGCCTGTGAGCTGGAAATCAGGATGAAGCCAGGATAAGTAGCACATTGGCAGGCCAGGGTTCAGGACCCCGGTGTGCCAGAGAACAAGAGCTGCTGTATCAACAGGACAAATATCTGCATGGAGAGGAAGGCTGGCAAGGCTGGAAAGGGGGAGAGGGCAGGATGCAACAGCTGGATGGCCAAGGTGGTGGATCCGGATACACCAGCCCTTCGGAAAGAGGTGCCCTCTGACATTCCACACATTTGACTCGTGGGGGCGTAGAAGGACCCAAGAGCCAGGCAAAGGAGCCCTGAGTATTGAACAGAAGTAAGGACAGGAGCATGCCCGACCCCTACTGTGGCAACACCCTCTTCCACACACGTCCCTTCACGAAGCCACCAGATGCGTGCCCAGAAGGCTAGGACACTGCTGCTTCTCATGCTCCCGGGGGGTGGCCACAAGTACATGCAGCTGCCATTCAGCACCTTTCCCCCTAAAAGCCAGAGAAGTAAGAGCAAAATCAGTAAGAAATGTGGAGCTTGTTTCTTCTGTTCTTCCCTTGAGGTGCTGCTCTGATGGACCAGGCCCTGAATCTGGGCTGTATCTCCTCTGATCCTCCATCACTGAGCACGTGTATAAGAGGTGCTCAGGGAATGTTTGAGTAAGCAGGTGAGTGACCGAGTGGCCTAGCCACTGCCCGATAAGCAGCAGAAAGTAGCTGGTGATGTCTGTGTGACACGCTGCAGATGAGGAGACAGAAGTTCAGAGAGGCCTGTAATAAGAGCTTGTCCTGTCTGGAGTATCCTGAATAAAACACCTGCACACTCCGTGGCAAGACCAACTCTGCTTATCTTATTCTTCCCAACTTCCAGCTACCCCTTGAACAGTTACAGTATGTGCAGTGGGCCCCAGCTGCAATGTCCAGCACTAAGACCCTCTGAGTGAGCAACTCAGAAATCCCGGGACAGGCAATGTGGCTCCATCTTGCCAATGGCCCAGCCTGACCCAGTGGCCACCGCTCAAGACAATGACCACGGCTGTTAGGTGCAACCACCTCTCCCACTGGAAGGTGACCACAAAGCAAGAATCAAAGATCCCTTAGTGCTGTTTGCCTTTATTCGCTCCCACAGTTGCAGCCATCTGACAACATTCAAGTGCGTGCTGGAACACTGCCCCACAGGACACGGGCTACAAGAGTTATCTGCAGGGGCAAGCCACAATCTAGAAAAAGCTTTTAAGAAGGAGCGTGATAAGAGTCGAGCACTCACTACCTGCACCGCACAAGACGTATCACCTTGTCTAGACGACTTGTGTCTGGGACTCACTCACAGAAGTGCGAAACAACTCCAGACCCAAGGCACCCCTTCCTCAGCACAGGATTTGTTCTCCAGTCAGATTCCGCACTGACAAGCCAACTGAGGTCAGTGTCCTCAACATCTTCTGTGTGTCTGTAACTAGACACAAGAGGACAGCAGATGTCATCTCAGCACCGAGGAGTCCACAGCCAGGTGAGCACAAGTGGATCTACTAGAGAAAATCCGAAGAATCCTCCCCCTACACACACACACACACACACACACACACACACACACACACACACACACTGCAAGCTGGCAGGAAAGTGTGGCTTCTGGAAAAATCATGTGTGCCATCATGGACTTGGATCCAGGGTCAACTACATGGTGTATGACTGTGGGCAAATTCCTTACCCCTGTGCCTCAGTCTCTTCTTCTAAAAGTAGAGACAATGATACTGATAGAGTTATGTGGTATCCAGTGCTAACATCTGTTATACCACAGCAACAAAAATTCTCAACAAAACACTTGCAATCCGAATTAAGAACACAGAGAAGATCATACACCGTGATCAACTGGTTTCATTCCAGGATGCAGGATGGTCAACATATTTAATGACTATAGGACAGCACATGAATAGGCTAAGGACAGAAATCACGTAATCATCTCAACAGACACAGAAAAGGAATTGGGCAAAGATCAACATCCCTTCATGAGAAGTCTTGAAGAAAACTCAGAATATTAGGAACACATCTCAACATAATAAAGCTATGTGTGACAAATAGGACAATACTGTTAAATGAAGAGGAACTGAAAGCATTTGCTATAAAAATCAGCAAAGAAACCAGTGTGCTGTGGTGGTTTGAATAAAAATACCCACCATAGGCTCATAGTCATCAGGGAGCAGTGCTAGTCAAAAAGATTAGAAGGGTTAGGAGGTGTGCCTGGTGGAGTAGTGTGCCTTGTTGGAGCAGGTGTGGCCTTGTTAGAGTAGGTGTGGCTTTGGTGGAGCAGGTGTGGCTTTGTTGGGCAGGTATGGCTTTCTTGGAGCCGGTGTGGCCTTGGAGGAAGTGTGTCAAGTGAAGGAGGTGGGCTTTGAGACTTTGAATAGCCCATGCCTGGTGCAGTTTCTTTCTCCTTTCTCTCAGCCTGCAGATCAGGATATAGACCCCAACTACTTCAGCATCATGTCTGCCATGCCAGGCCCCCCACCATGATGATAGTGGACTTAACCTCTGAAACTGTAAGCAAGCCCCAATTAAATGCTTTCTTTTATAAGAGTCACCCTGGTTATGGCGTCTCTTCACAGCCATGGAACAGTGACTAAGATGAGTGCCCACTCCCCACTCTTGTTTAATATGGCACTCAAAGTCTTAGCCAGGGCAACAGCACAAGAGAAAGAAGTAAAAAGGATGCCAACAGGAAAAGAAGTTGAATGTTTCCTATTTGCAGATGACGCGATCTCTGCTTAAAAGACTGTGAAGACTCCACCACAGTCTTAGACCTGACAGACAATTCCAGGACATATAGTCAACATACAAAACTCAGGGGACTAGGGAAAGACTCGGTCAATAAAGGCTCGCCTGCAAGCGTAAGGACTGGAGTTCAATCCCCAGCACTCACATAAAAAAGCTGGGCATGGAGCTCAGTGGCTCATGTGTGTAATCTCAGCACTGGGGAGATGAGAAAGGTGATCCTGAAGCCTGTTCACCAGGCAGCCAAGCCTACTCATTGTGTTCAGGCCAGTAAGAGATCCTGTCTCAAAAACAAAGTGGATGGCTCCTGAGGAACAAAGCCCAAGGTGACCTCAGGCTCCACATACATGGCCATACAAGTGCACTCATATGCAAACACATATATGCACTTACACTCACATGAACACACGTACACCCACAATACATACACAAGAACACAGTAACTTTTCTCTATGCCAATAGTGAATTTGCCCAGAAAGAAATCGAGAAAAAAAGGATCCCATTCACAATACTTCAAAAATAAAAACAAAAAAAACTATGAATAAACTTAACCAAGAGGCAGAGAATCTCCTTAATGACAATTTCAAAACACTGAAGAAAGAAATGTGAGAAGATCCTAGAAGAGTAAAGACCTCCCACACTCATGGGTTGGCAGACTTCATCTTGTGAACTTGACTGAGGACCTATACCACAGGAGCGGGAACAGGCTTGGAGGGTTGTAGCTCCGCCCCACTCCAGGTCACTTGCTCTGCTTTGGCATGGGGATGAAATGTCATCAGCAGCTTCCTGCTCCTGCTCCCTGCCATTATGGACCCCAACCTTCTGGAAGTGTAAACCCAAATAAATTCCCCTACAGTTTCTCTTGGTCATGGTGTTTTATCACAACTACAGGAGAGTAAGCAGTACAGCTCCTACTGAGTAAAGGAAATGATCAACAGACTGGACAGACAGACAGCTGTACATCTGATAAGAAATCAATGTCTTCAATCTATAAATGGAACTCTGAAAGTTAAATAATAAAAAAAAACTAATCCATAGGCTAATAAATTAGTTCTCAAAGGAAGAAATACAAATGGCCAACACAAATGGTTCAACATCAGGGAAATACAAATTAAAACTGTTCTGGGATCTTATCTCACCCAGTCAGAACTATCATCAAAAAAAACAAACAATAGGTTGGCGACATGCTCGGGGTTAAGAGTGCAGATTGCTCTTGCATCGGCCCAAGTTTGGCTCCCAAAACAACACTTACGGCCTCCACAGACACTGGTACTTAGGTTTACACACACACACACACACACATACACACACACACACACACACACACACACACACTTAAAAATAAAAATCAATCTTAGGAAGAAATGACGCAAAGAAAGCAAATGACCATCTGGAGAAGAGGTAGGAAAGAGGAACTTCATACAGTGCTCTTGGAACATAAACTAGTGCAGCATGATGGACTCAGTATGGCGGCTCCTCGGAAAACTGCAAATAGAATTACTGTGAGCCAGCTACGGTACTCCATACTCAGAAGATTCCATGTCAGCACTCACAGAGACATCTGCACATCACATGTTTAGGGCCACACTATTCAAAACAGACAACGTATGGACCAGTCTAGAGGTCCATCAACACAAAATGGATAAAGAAAAATGTGTATAAGTACAAAGCAGAATTTTATTCAGCTGCACAGAAGAATAAAATTATGAAATTCGTAGGAAAAGAGATAAAACTAGAAACCAGATGATAAGTGATATGAGCCAGGCAGAAGGGCTGTGAGAGAGGAAGAAGTCTAGAGGACAGGAGGGAAACATGAGGGGTATTGGAATATGGCTGTCATGAAAACAGAGGGGTACTGTTTGGGCAGGAGGAAGAGGATGAATGAGGGTGGAGGGAGGGAGGGTGTGAATAAGACAACCTATAAAGATAAATATGCATGTGAAGCAAAATATCATCATACATCATGATGAATCCCATTTCTTGTTTGCTAATCAAATGTTTTGGTTTTGGTTTTTTGTGTAAAAGTAAGAGAGGAGGGTTAGAGGACCATCTTCCACCTGCTAGGGTTTCTCATAGCCAGTGAGGCCCTAGAATGTTCCTGAAGTGTCCAGAACATGCAAATTCTTATACTTACGTTCCTCCTCTTCTTCTTTTTAAACTTATTTCTTTTGTTGTTGCTTGGTTTTGTTTTGCTGGGTTTGTTTGTTGTTTGTTGTTTTTTAAGACAGTGTCATATAGCCCAGGCTGTCCTTGAACTTGCCATGCGGCTGACGATGGCCTTGAACTCTGCTCCTCCTGACTTTACCTTCCAAGTGCTGAGATTACAACTGTGAGCCGCTGTCCTGGCTTTGACTTCTCTTCCCTCGCCATTGCCGAAAGGATGCAGCCCGTTGCTGTCATGTGTGGTCTGCGTCTAAGAAAAGAGAAGCTCAGGGGAGTCCCGCTGCTCACCCAGCTCCAAGTCAGAGACAGGGGCCGCAGGTGGGAAAGTCCTGCTGGTGACACTGGGCATGAGGAGGTAGCTCAGGTGCTCCCTGGGCCAGGCGGGGGATGTGAAAGCATATGGTGACTGATATGAGGGAAATCTGCCGGAATTCTTCCCTCCGTTTTACTACAATAATACTGTTTGTATTCCAAGTTTAAAATAAATATCAGAAAATCTAGTGAATTCAATTCCCTTTTTTAAGTTAAATTAATTTTTTAAGTGATTCACAAGTAAACAAAACATGCAGACAAAAATATCCACAGGTCAGACTTTAACATCTACATAGCCATCAGATGTAGACACCCAGACAACGTGGATTTGGCTACATGGAGACAGAGAGAGGTGGATCACCAGTTAACTCCATGAAAAGAGCCCAAAACAGAGATTCCGGGGTTTGCCATTCCAAGAAACACCAGAAATGTGGATTGGGAGGCGAATATGCACCTTTGAAACAAGGGTAAGCATTAACTTTTATATTATACAGACGAAATAAGATAGTAGAGCAAAACCCCCACCCCAATAACAGCCTAGGACAGGCCCCTTGTCTTAGTAAAACCTGACTAAAGAAATGCCTTTGGACCCCCAGGACTGATGGAATCAACTAGGTTTCTCCAGGAGAGGAAGGAGGGGGGGAGGGCGGTGCTGTGGAGGACAGCCCAGCCTCAAGCACAGCTCTGCAGACATGGCTAGACACCACACACCAGAGAGCCCGACGTGAGACTCCACCTACTGTCTTCTGTAGATCCTGACCCGAAGACGTTCAGGAAGCCCACATCGGTGAAAAACACTGCTCACCAGCCAGCTATGTTCATTAAGAGGGCTTTTTCCTGAGATGAATATGTGTTAAAAATAGCAAATGTTAATCACCAGCAACGTTCATTGATAATACTGCTTGTTTCCCTCTCAGCTTCCTAACTAACATCCAGTGTAAGTGCTTTGACCCTAAAGCCTTCTGCACTGTGGAATTAGGAATAACTTTTCTTACCGTCTTCACCGGAACTGAACTGACTGGCTCCATGGGGCAGTTCACAGATTGGAGGGGGCTGCCACGAGAAACAAAATACTGGATGCGTCTATTTAGGGTAAAGTCTAAAACACTATGGGAAAGAAGAAATCTGGATGTGGCGTCACATGCCTGTAAAGTAATCCCAGCAGTTGGGAGCTAGAGGCAATAGGATCAGAAGTTCAAGGTCATCCTTGGCTACATAGTTTAGGACAACCTGGGCTTGAGCGCAGCCTGGCTACATGAATTCAAGCATTCTGTCTTTTTTTTTTTTTTTTTTTTTTGGTTTTTCGAGACAGGGTTTCTCTGTGTAGCTTTGCGCCTTTCCTGGAGCTCACTTGGTAGCCCAGGCTGGCCTCGAACTCACAGAGATCCGCCTGGCTCTGCCTCCCGAGTGCTGGGATTAAAGGCGTGCGCCACCAACGCCCGGCAAAGCATTCTGTCTTAAACATCAAGGACGAGGAAGGATCATGCCCATGCTGCCTGCCTTCTTACTATCCTGGTACTTCTTGGTGTGTGTATGCGTGTGTGTGCTCATACAGGGTGCACATGTGTGTATGCAGGTAGAGACCAGTGTCAAACTGGGTCTTTCTCAGTTCTTCTCTGCTTTGTTATTTTTAAAACTTTTCTTAGTGTGTGTGTGTGTGTGTGTGTGTGTGCACTATCGTGCTCATGGAAGTCCAAGGATAACCTCAGGAGTTGGTTCTCCTTCAACACCTTGTGGATCCAAGTGTAAACTCAAGTTGTCAGGCATGCACACAAACGCCTTGCTCACTGACCCAGCACATCAGCCTTCCACTTGGTTTGTGAAACAGGATTTCTCACGTTTACCCAGAGCTTGCTGATCAGCTCGGCTGGCTGCCTGGCTGACTAGCTCCAAGGGCCAGTCTACCTCTGATTCCTCATCACAGCAACCACAAACATTCACCATCACACCCAACCGTTGTTATTGTAATGTGGGAATCAATTCCACATCCTCCTGCTCTCACAGCGCAGGCCTGACGACAGAGCTAGCCAGCAGCCGTGCTGAGCTTTGTTCTAATATGAAGTCCACACACGGACTGGAACTTTAGCAAATGGGAGCTGCCTCAGCTCTTTGCAAAGCAGTGTCGATTTTGTGTTATTGTTGAATTGATTGTCCTCCAACGGTTGGGTTGACTGACAGGCTGAGGTAAGGCTTCTACATAGGTAAAAAGTACAGAACTACCATATGGGAGTCACCGCTAGAGGGCTCATGAGGGACTGGTAAATGCAACTGAACCCTGCTGATAACCCCAGATCCACCCTGTGCCGCTTGCCATAGCTGGAAACTGCTGGCGAGCCTGTTCCAAGGAATGTGTGCTCATGAAGAGTTGCCCTGCCCACAGTCTGGACAAGCCAGGTGGGACAGAGATATGGTGGGTGCATCTCTTTCTAATCGCAGCTGTTATCAGGCTCTGCCTCCAAAGAACCCGTGTGTGAACTGAATTGGCAAGGAAGAAACACTGAACTCACTTGGGTTCTTGCCGCTAAGTTCAGATTTGGGGCCTTTGAACAGCGTCCAAAATGCTTTTCCATCCTTCCGAGCTGTTTGGTTTCCTCACTGAGGAGGGACCTCCAAGCTCTGTGGCTCAGAGAGGGTGTGGCACAAAATCCCCCGAGGTTGGGCCATGGAGCAAGTGTTCCTTCGAGATGTCTTCATAAAGAAGAAGGTAAATAACTGACCGTCCCATGCTGCTTCCAAATGGTGGGTGACAACCTGAGCATTTCCCATACACTCACATTCATCTTCACGCAACACCCAAGAGGCAGAAGCTATTGTTGCTGTGTTGTGTTGTCGTCATCGTCGTTAAGAGAGGGGGGAAACTGAGGGCACAGAAAGTTCAGTAAAATGACCAAGTCCTCAGCTAGGAAGTAGCTGAAGCAGGCACTCAACTTGCGCAGGCTGTGTGGCTAAGCGGACATGAAGACCGCAGCGCTTGCTGAGCGGCGCCAACCAACCAGCACCGTGAGCAAAGGAAACGGCAACTATGGTGTGTCGTATTACTCAACCTTTGGAGCTTTGCTTCTGTGACAGGTTTCAGGGCTCCTCTCTGGCTCTGTCAGAAGCACGCTCACAGCTCCTTATCCATCAGTGCCTCTCCCTCAGTGCCTCTCCCTGCCTAGGCAGCCAACTGTAGAGGTCACACCTGGGGAGGGAGGGAGGGAGGGAGGAGGGAGGAGGGAGGGAGGGAGGAGGGAGGGAGGAGGGAGACCCAAGCACTAGGCTATTCTTCCCAGATGAGCAGGAGAGCTAGGGAAGGTTGGAGCCCTTCTAGCTGCACAGAATGGGGAACCACGGCCCTTTCTTTCCGTGTGTTGAAGGGAAAAATCATTCAGGGGAGCTCACTCTCGCCCATCTGAAGTTTGTTTGCCTCCATGGTCTCGTGGCTCTGGGCTTCTGGGGCTAAACAGCCCCAGCTGGGGAGCAGGGTGAGAGAGGGTAGGCTTCATACACCACAGCCTGGCCCTGCCCAGGCTTCAGACATGCATGATGTGATTCTAACGGGGGTATAAACATCCCCGGAAAAGAGAGAGGACTTGGTGCCCATTTACTGTATGTCAGACTCCCTGCTCCTGCCAAGGTAGACAAGGCAGTGCCCTCCAGGGAAGGGAAACCACAGTCCTTGTGTTCATTAAAGACACCACAGTCACAACACTGGAACCCCGCCCTGGCCCACCATGCACGGTCTAGTGCTTTGGTGAACCGACTTCATGTAGACTATTGCATATCGAAACTTCTATTCAAGATGTGGCCTGAGGTAGAAAACAACAAATTCCAAATATGAAAAGAGATAGTGACACCCTTTGGAAACCACAGAAGATTGTTCCAAACCCCCAAGGATAACCAAAATCCAAGGGTGCTCAAGTCCCTTGGAGAAAACGGCATGATAATGGCATGTACCTATGTACAGCCCTCCCACACACTTTAACCCTTCCTCGGTCCTTATAAAACCTAACACAACACACTGCCACAGAGTCATATGTATTGTTCAGAGAATAACAAGAAAAAGTACGCACATTCAATGCAGATGCACTTTTTAATATGTTTGATCCACAGTTGGTGGGATTCGCATGAAGAACCCCCAGAGTTCAGAGGGTGACTATACGTAGGTTAGGTCACATGATACTATATGTAGCTCTAGTTAATTAGGTACTTATTCTGCTACCCACCACAAAATGAATGTTAATTAGAAAATGGTTATTCCTGTGTGAAGGGAAGCCAAGCCATTTTGCAACACACAGTGCCCACCTTCCCAACAGGAGACACTGGGGGTCTCCTCATCACACCACACCTGGTCCTCCCTTCAGGGGACACTTTTCCTCCCCTCCTCCCTCTTTTCAACTTTGTGGATCTTAATGTTTTTAAAAATAGTTTTATTGTGGTATGATTCATTCGGCACATCATTTACCCTCATAAACTGTACACGCTAATGACGTTGAAGATATTGACTGCTATACAACCGCCTCCACAGTTTAACTTTAGAACACTCTTGTCACCCCTAAAGAAACCTGAACTCCTTAACAATTACTCCAAATTCATGCCTTCACCGCACCCCAGTCCTAGCCAACACTGACCTACTTTCTCTATTGTGGGTTTGCCTGCTGTGGACATTTCACATGAGTGGAATTGTACAGATGTGGCCTTTATGACAAGCTTTTCTCGTCTAAGGATTTCAAGGGCCATTCACGCTATGAAGCGTATATGTACCTTATTTCTTTTCAGGGCTGAGTAATAGTCCATGTTTGGATA
Source organism: Peromyscus leucopus (assembly GCF_004664715.2). Classification (NCBI taxonomy): domain Eukaryota; kingdom Metazoa; phylum Chordata; class Mammalia; order Rodentia; family Cricetidae; genus Peromyscus; species Peromyscus leucopus. The sequence continues at coordinate 37,984 of NW_023505341.1, read as the reverse complement.
TCATATTGTGCTCATCTGGCTGAAAAGGAACTAATTGTGTCAGGGAAGTTCTTTGCTCTCATTGCCAATCCCTGGTCCAGGAAAACATCCCTGAAGACACCCAGAGTGTGCCCTGGCCAGCATGTGCTTCTCTGTCTACAAGGCAGGTTCTGGTTATTATTATTATTATTATTAATTATTATTATTATTATTACAGATTCCAAACCAAGTCTCAGTGTTGACTCTTGGGCTGGTCTAAGAACTGATTTGGGCGGACGATTTGGGTCCACTCTGCCGGCTCAGCTCTGAGCCAGTGTCTAGCCCTGCAGCCTCTCTCCCTATGCGATCTTTCTCTTCCGCTTCAGGAACCCCGTCATCGGTAGGTGATAACTGCGTGGAACTACAGCCAACGGTGTTTACCCGGACCTCACTCAGGATGCTAAGGACCACCCTGAGAGGGGTTCGAAGCTGAACCTCTGCTGACAGAGGAGGCTCTGGCAGCGTATGTCCCCGCACAGTCTCCGTTCTGGCCCTTTCGTCCCGGAGCGCCGGGATCTCTAGGCCCTGGCTACCTAGAGACTTGTGGTGATGAGCACAGCAGCTAAATGAGCAACAGCGATGAGGAGGAGCCCGCGTGCTGAAGGAGCCTCTGAGGCGGCTCTGCTGACCCTGCTACATCCGGGGGATTCACAGACGGGGGTGGGGAGGCGAACTTATCCACATCTGCTCTCTCATTCTAGAGACCCTGAGGTCAGGGAAGTCACAGCACCTGCCCTAAACAGGAAGGGACGCCGGCTTCCAAGGCCACTTCAAAGTGGGGCGGGGTCCGAGTGTTAATAAAGAGTTGTTCTGGTGGTTCTCCCGGTGGCAGGCTTCTCTATAGACATTGTTCTGGACCTCCCGTGGATTCCAAAGCAGGGTGTGCCTGAAGAACTACTCCTTCTACCTGCCCGAAGCCACCACCCCCCACCCCGTCCTCTTTTCGCCTTCACGCTCCTTGCTACTTCCACTTCGTCCACGAGAGGGCGCCAGACACCATTGGTTGAGGATGAAAGTCGGGCCTAAGGACTGTCACGGAAGTTGTGGATGGATCTTGAAAGGGTGTCTGTCAACTTCACCTGACTTTATTCTCCTAGAAAACATTCGTCTTGGGGGCATACTCTCTCTATAGGGAGTTTCTTATAGCCATATTTCTGAAGAGCATATTACTGAATGCAAAGGATACATTTCCCTAAGCCTTCCAACCTCTCCGCTGTTCATTCTTCTATCGTTTGCAAACAGCAGAAAAGTGAGGCAGAGACTCATCACTCCTTCCTCAGAATTACAACATCACAAAATGAAAAATGAGTGTGGTCATGTTAAATTGTCGATTCACCCTCTGGGTCTGCAGGTGGCCTCCTCTGAGGCAGGCGAGGATGTAGGGTAACATGGTGATGTGCTAGGGAGCGCCACAGGGCCCCCCAGCGTCTTGCTCCTGGGGCATCGAGGCACTGGCTGCTGCTCACTGCACTCGGGGCTGCTCTGTGAGCAGGGTGGGACACAAGCTGGACGGTCAATACCCAAGGGCAGTGAGTGGAGCCTGGAGATCTGGAAGACGAGGAGGATCATGGGACCGTTGACTTGGAAAGGAACTTTACAGCTTGGGCCTGGGCCTGGAGCCCAGAGGAAAGGGATTGTGGCTGCATACGGGAAAGGTGGCGCAGGTCAGCAGAGCCGGGGCAAAAGCACAGAACGTCCTGCGCTGTTCAAGGCCAGCCTGGTGGGCCCGGGAGGGTGGGGGTTTTTTTTTTTTTGTTTGTTGTTGGTTTGTTCTGTTTTGTTTGTTTGTGGGTAGCTGTGAGGTGGTCCAGACAACACTGTGAGCTTCCTTAAAAGGAGATTTTGTTGCTGCACCTTGATGGCCCCATTCTGAACTCGGTAGACGGCAACATTTCAACATTTCGTCACAGTGTTGTTGGACACCCTGTGCCTGGAATAAGAATGGAGGTGGGAGGAGTTGGCTATACCTGCCTGTAGAGAAAGCTCCAGGCTGGGTTCAGGCTCCAAGGCCTCAAGGCCTTGCCAGCTCCCTCGCTGACGCAAATTACCTATCACTAGGCACATGTGGCCTGCTGGGGTCAAATAGTTGACATAAGCCCAAAGGGACTGAATTTCAGCTCTGAGAGTTGAAGTAGGCCATGCTGTCCCTCAGGAGAGCTTCCCACACTCCCAGCCCTTCCAGAAGACCCCCCGCAACACATAGCCAAAGCTCTCTGAGCTGCCTCCACCCTAATTCAAAGAGACCCTGAAATCCTCTTGCTTTCCAATGGTTCCGGAGAAAGGCTGAATTTGTTACCCCACCGGTCTAAAAATAAAGGAGCTAGTCAGTCAAAGAAATGAGATGCTCCTGTTGGTCCTCCTCTCCACAGGACTGTGATTTAGTGATGCCCCCGAGGCCAGTGGCCAGGAAGTGTGATTTAGGAAGAAAGGGCACATGCAGGAAGGCAGACACCTGGGAGAAACGCAACGTCACAACTTGAGGCAGTCCGGGCACGGCTGGCCAACTCCTCGAGGCCGTAGCCTCCTCTGCACACACCCGTGGGCTATTCCACAGTGGAAGGTGTGCCCATCCGCTCATGCGTGTGCCACGGACAGGGTGGGGAGTGGAGCAGTTTCGGGAACAAAAGCACACAGAAGTGATGCAGAAGAGGCCACCCAGGAGGGATCCTGAGCCCAGACCCACTAAAAGCTGACGTTCTTCAAGTCCCGGAGCAGCGGTAACCTGCCGTCCGGGAACCTGGAGCACAGCAGGCTGGTGAGCAGGGGCAGGTGTGGTGCTGGCGTTTCCTGAAGAAGGGGACCTGGAGAGAGAAGGAAGCCGTCCATCAGCCACAGGAAGGCCTGCAAAAGGTCTCCTCCAACCAACAATAACGGTGATTATCGGAGACCACTCCAAGGCACGGAGTGACAAAATGGCGTGACAGCATCACCCAGCTAATTCGTGGAACGAGCGAGGATTTGAACCTCAGAACCTGTGGCCATGACACGCTCTAGCGTGCGCGCACACACACACGATTGCAAACGCTCCCACACCTCTGGCAAGTGAACCTCTCTGCTTACTGGTGTGTTCCTCAGTTCTGTGGTCGGGAAAAGACATTTGTTACATATGTGTGTTATTGTATGTGTGGGGGCGCAATGGGGAGACCATGCCTGTGGAGATCGGAGGACAACTCGTGAGGTCGCTCTGTCTTTCCGCCTTTATGTCTGTTCTAGGAACCAAACTCAGGCCGCCGTTTTTCATAGTAAGCTCTTTTACCTGCTGAATCATCCCACCCCCCACCCCCCAACCCTACCCCCAACCCCCAACCTCACCCCCACCCCCCACCCCCCACCCCCCACCCATGGGTTTTAAATAGAGTGATAAGGAGACTAGGTCCAGCACTGGCCTACCTGGGTTCGAATCCCAGACCTGCTGTTTACCATATTGGTAACAACTGACCACCTGTTTACCCTTGCCGAGCTTTGACTTTATCATCTACAAAATGGGTTAATGGCTCCTAAATGGCTCTATGGCTATACAGACTGAGACTGTATATTTATTGAACACTTACTGTGGACAGATGGCCTGTAGGGAGCGTTCAGCATTTTTTTATGTTAATGCTGACGTCCTTATTGGGAGCGTGAATCATTCTGAATCATCTCCCATAGCCCAAGGCAATGAGGGTGGGAGAGCGTTCAGCTCTCAGCTTCCTGAGCCCAAGGTGGTTAAAAACAAATCAATGGCCTTGAGGGGCATTAGGAGAGATTGCTGGAAGATTCTCTGACTCCAGATGAGCCCTGGAGCTTGTACAGACAAGTCACCAGAGCTCCAAAGACTGCTAAGGGGCACTGGATATGCTTAGGTCCAGCCCAGCAAGGTCCCTGACACTTAGTGGCCCCACCCTCCAAAGGCTACAGGTTGCAGCTACATCATCTGACCCTCCTAAAGCCAAGAGCCTCTTGCTTGTCCTGTGCCCTTGGGGGCTAGAGACAGTCGCAGAGTTAGCTGCTTAGGGCACAAAAGAGGGAGTCCCCCTTAGAGAGTGTACTCTGCTCTAGCTGCAGCCCTGTACAGGAGGCCATTTTGTGTTCTTAAAGAGAGTCTGTTCCTAAGAACAAAGGACATTTGGGAGCCTTTTAAAACTGTCACTTCAGGGTTAACTTACCCTGCCCTCAATAAACACAGCAGGTAGAAAACTGATAGCTAGCTGCCTTTTGTGATTGCTGGAGCACTCCACAAAACCCAAGGAGGCTGTACCCCACACCAGTGGCCTAGGGCTGTGGTTGACTTCAGAAAACTCCATTCTAGTCCCAGCCATCTCATAGACCGTGCCTTGAGCGAGTCACATGATCTGTGATCATACCTCAGTTTGCTAATGAAAACGCAGGGATACTTTAAAGATCAAATCCTAACTGTTTCTCCAGCCTGTCTAGAAGGGTGCAGGTGGACAATGTCAGCACCCAAACCAGTGCCCGGACAGCATCTGCAGGCCTAAGTAAGGCAGCCTCCCCATGGCTGTCTGCTTCCCTTCTTTCAGTTAGGCTGGACCCACTGTGGAGGGCGCAGTATTAATCTCCCCCCTATCGTCATCAGAAGCCTCAGACTCCATGGTCTAAGTTGCATCCAGGCCCCAGGATCCCTGCCTGCTTGCCCATGCTCATTCACGCACAGGCCCATCCAGCGCCAGCCAGCGAGTACCTTGTGCTTCCTGGGTGCACTCCTCTCCTTCCCGACCCAGTGGGGTGCACAGCCGCAGCCCCCGCAGCCACAGGCTGACGGCACAGCAGGTGCCCGCCCACACTGGACATCTCGCTCTCACAGGCCTGCAGGAGAGAGAAAGGGCCAGCCCATCAGTGCCAACCAAGAGAACAAAGCAAAGGGAACGCTACGCCTCCCTTGTCAGAATCTGGAGGAAGTGACTGAGTGCCGGGGATTAACAGGACGCGTTGGCTGGAAAAACCACTGCTTGCCTCAGGCGGGACACTCAGGGTTCAGCACACTACCCGACCTCAACCTGGGAACCATCCCAGCTCGGCGACAAGGCAGTCCCCGTTCCCTGAGGAGACCTATGTTAGAAGGCACAGCTTTTTCTAATACCAGTCAACACTGATACAATTGACTGGATTAGAACTCTCTGCTTGGGGGTAAAGGGGAGTCTTTGGTGGTCCAAAGCCATGGATGCTCCCTGCTGAGTTATCTCGGGGAAGAAGGAGGGGTGGAGAATTCTCTGTCTTCCAACGTGCATTGACATTGTCAGCTGCCTCCCTGCTTGAATCCCACCACGGCCTAACCCAGGGGCCTGTGGACGGGTATCTCCCCGGTGCTTCTCCGCTGGCCTCTCTGGGCCCCTGACATGGACCCTTCTGGTTCCGGCTGTTTGGACCTGCTGGGTTCCTGGGGAATGCCTATGTAAGGAAAGGTCAAAGGTGCCCACTTTATACCAAAGCCAGGGTCAAGAAGGCAGGCAGGAAAAACGGAGAGAAACAGCCAGCCTGGCCACACTGCACAGAGGCCAAGTGGCTTCAGAGCTGAAGCTGGAACCTGAGTTGTGATTCGCTTTTCTCCAGTGGCAGGCCCACAAAGCACCTCCAGTCTGCCGGCGTGGGACATGACAGGACCTGGAAGCTCCAGGCCTTTCCAGATGAGGAGGTGAGAATGCCACCAGAGAAGGTACAGGTGAGCGTCACCATCAGTGACTCTAACCCACAGATGCGCTTCTCACGCCCAAGCCAGTCCCTTGCGAAGGAAGGGCGAGGGAAGTGAGTCCCACTGGGACTCTCCTCCCCTGACAGTGGCAGGCGTGGCACTCTGGAGGTTGGGCCCTACAGCCTAGACTGTCGCTGTCTAAGGAGAAGGGACCGCAGAGAGTCAGGACCTGGTGTCTTTCTGGGAGACAGAAGAGGGACATCAAAGGGACATGGGAAATGGAGGGCAGCTGGGCACCCTCGATTCCTTCCCTCAACAGTGTGTTCTGACCAAGCTCTCATCTGGCCATTCATTCACTCCATCTGACTGACCTGACCCTCTTACCTCATTGTGCTCCTTATTAAGAAATGTCCCCTAGCCAGGCGGTGGTGGCGCACGCCTTTAATCCCAGCACTCGGGAGGCAGAGCCAGGCGGATCTCTGTGAGTTGGAGGCCAGCCTGGTCTACAGAGTGAGTTCCAGGAAAGGCTCCAAAGCTACACGGAGAAACCCTGTCTCGAAAAATCAAAAAAGAAAGAAAGAAAGAAAGAAGAAAGAAAAGAAAGAAAGAAGAAAGAAAAAAGAAAGAAAGAAAGAAAGAAAGAAAGAAAGAAAGAAAAAGAAAAGAAAGAAGAAATGTCCCACCTCCCTTAGGCCTCTCTGCCTGTTGCCACTCTGGGGTAGATGTTGGAGCTGGCTTGGTGACCCTGACACCGAGCAGCTCATCGGACTGTGTACTCCCAAACCTCACTCTGTGTGGCAATCCTCTCATCTCTCCTGGGTCTGACACCCCGATCTTCAGGGCAAACACAAGCAGGCTCTCTCCACAGTCACACTCACTAGACGCAATTCTGCCTTCAGAGCATTCGCTTGCACTGTGTGTTATTTTGAATGGACTCCCTTTCTTAAGAAAATGACAGCGAGGTTGCTTTTTCTGTGAAAATTAAAATTTATCCAGTTCCAGGAATTGACCGGCATTATCCACACTTACCTTCCAGTAAAGGGTTGGAGGAGGTTGAAATAAAAGTTCTTTTCTCTCTCTCTCTCTCTCTCTCTCTCTCTCTCTCTCTCTCTCTCTCTCTCTCTCTCTCTCTCTACTTCTACCAGGAAAACTCCCAGGAGAAACACTGTGTTTTGGTTTGTGATAAAAGGTCCTCATATGACACAGCATGTGTCTACATGACAGGGACAGGTCCCGTGGGACATCTGAAAGGCCACCATGCTCAGAGTGAGGTGTTCGGTGGCCTTGGGCTGAACCCCTGCTAACTCGTTTGGGGTGTATTCTGCCAATGCTGGTGCCACCCATCTTCCCTGGGAACCCACTAAGGAGTGAAAGGAGGTGTCTGGTGCATTCTTCCTAACAGCAAAAAGTAGACCTTAGGTGGGACTCTGTGTCCTTCCCTAAGCCACACCAGCATGCTCTGTAAGTTAACACAGACGAGTAGACCAGACACCAATGAAAACCAAGGTGTGGGTAAGACAAATGGGGCTTGGTGGGGGCGGGGAGGCACTAATCCACCCTCCAAAGAAACTTCCCCTGGCACACACTAAGGAATCCTCATTTTACTAAATACTCAATGTCAAAATCCCAGTGCCCTCCCAATGTATTTAAAAACCATTATATTTACACACAACTTCTCAAACCCCCCTCTGTCTATCAGAGTGAGGTCTGACCCATCGAAAGATTACATGCATCCCAGACTCCTAGGCAGTGACCACCTCCCAAATCCCTTTGGTTTAGGTGACTTGGAGCAGCAGGGCCTTCGTGGTTCTCAGCTCACATCCTGTGCAGAACCCTGATCTTGACCCCAACCCAAGCCTATGGAGAAGGCTAGAAACTTACCCCTGTGATCACGGCACAGTGGGACACGGTTGCTAGAGGAACACGATGAAGACTTGTGTGGTCCCTCTCATGATCACTCGGGGTGTAGACAAACGCCGTCCACTCCAGTGCCTCTCACTTCCTTCTGCCCTGCCTTGCGCTGGGCAAGCAGAGAAGGCCAGGCTGTCCTGCGTCTACCTCCTTCAGATTTATAGAGTCGGATCCAGGACTGCCTCTGGATGCCTCATCGCGCTCTTCCTCCCATCGCCAGCGTTATTCAGATGAGCTCAGACGAGACCTGAATCTCTAACGGCAGCACATCACCGTCAGAACTGATAAAAAATGGGCACATCGGGCGACTTGACAGTTGCTCTAACTCTTCCGAGGGCATCACGCTTCCAACAGTTGCCTGCAATTCACTTGCTATCCGTTTTTCTGTCTCTGCATCCTTCTTCGATGCTTGGGCCAGGAGAGTGGCTTCAGTCATGAATTAAGAGATTTGCAACATCGATTTTTTCCTCACACACTTCGCAGCCTACAGGAGTGTTTATCCTCTCACACTCAAGCTGTCAAGCATCATGTGGGCATTTACCCTGAATTCAGCACAGAGGTGGTTGAGAAGACAGAGGGTGAGGCGGTGTCTGTTCCTGACCCCTAAAAGGTTAAAATTCCCCAAATGGAGACAGTATACAGTGAGAAAATGCATCTGCCATGTTGATGCTCCTCACGGATACGCAGGTGGGTCTGCTCTCCTACAGGCTCTAGACCTGTAATACCTGTGTGCTGGTGAGTCTTCCATGTCTAATGATTGGCTTCAGAATCACTATGGAAACACACCTCCTGGTACGTCTATGAGGATATTTCCAGAAAACGGAAATTGAAGAGGAAGATCTACCATGTCTGTGAGGTCCGTCCCATGAGCTAGACTCAGACTAATGAAAGAGAGAGCTGAGCACTGGTGTTCCCCTCCCTATGCTTCCTGACTACGGATGCAACGTGACCTGCCACCTCGTGTTCGGTCTCCTTGATCTCCCTGCCATGGTGGGCTGTACACTCAAGCTGTGAGCCAAAATAAAACCTTCTTTCCTTCCTTCTGTCAGCAGTGGAAAAGGTGACTCACACAAGCAGTCAATGCCCCTGGTACGGGAACCAGGAACACAAGATAAGAAAGCACACAGGTTCCTCCCTGGCTGTATCCTGTAGTGAAGTGAACTTGGGCTGGGATGCTGCCGAAAGGAGCCATGTTGGTGGTCTTCCTGCAGCATGGGGTGAGCATGAGAGCGGCCTTGTCTGCAAGCAGACACACGGTGAGCTCAGAGGGCAGGCTGACGGGAGGGTGCCTCTGAGCATAGCCCTTCTCCCTGGAGGGAAGTCCCTGGTCCCAACCTTCTGACGGATCAGAGACACTGTTGGATCCTTATTGGACCGTCCATCTTCTCTCCATGATAAGAAAAGCTAGTGTTTTTCCAAGTGTTTTCTAGTATGTTAGTTCAGGCGAGCATCCCTAACCCAAAACTCTGAAATCAAGACAGCTCCAAAATGGAGAGTTTTCTGACTAGTGTGACATGTGGAGAATTCTACACAGTGCAACCTTGTGTGCACAGAATAACTTAAATTACCATAGAAACTCGCCTTTAGGCTATGTATGTGAGGTGTTCACGAAAGAGACAGATTCGAGTTTAGACTTATGCCCCATCCAAGATTACCCTTGTATACATACAAATATTCAAAGTTGGAAAGGTGGCCCTCAAACCTGGGACCCTCCAGGTCTCAAGGATTTCAGAAAAGAGGTACTCAGTCTATGGTGTTGCATGGACAATTGTTTTCCACAGCCAGAGATTTGGGAGCACTGAGTGTACCTACCTAAGGAGTTTCTTCTGCAGAATTTTCCAGGGTCCTTCATGTTGACATGGGAAACATCAAGTGGAAAAACACAACCTGTGTATACTCATCCACGATGTCTTTTTCTCAAAGCATCTTGTGGAAATAGGGTTCTTACACAGTAATGTCAGCAGGCATCCATGACAAGTGAGAGGAGAATCCCGGTGCGCCTGGACACCGTGGCTGGTCGCCAGGCCCCCACAGGCAGACACGCTGACTTTGAACCAGATTGCTTGCTGGCGTCATGACCTTGAGACCTCCAGTTCTCGACATTTCCCCTAGTTCCTTCCCAACATGCAATTACCACGAGGAAATTGTGACAAGGAATTTATAAAATAGTGGCATTGACTGAAAACATTCTCTTGTCTTGGCTGGTTGTGCTTGAAGAAGAGCCAGCTTGATGAGTGGGCGCGGAGGGACAACTGGTGACTCGGACTCTCAGAAGAGACCGGGGAGCTTTAGAAAGATGTGGCATTGCTTCTTTCTTCAGAAACTCCATTAGCAAGCACTCACTGTGACCCTCCCTGAGTCAGGACTTGGAACCGCTGGCACGGCATCAGATGTGCTAAAGGTCACACTCTTGACACAGTCAGGTCTTTGTTTGTTTGTTTGTTTTCCGTTTTTGTTTTCTGAGACAGGGTTTCTCTGTGTAGTTTTGCGCCTTTCCTGGACTCGCTCTTTTGACCAGGCTGGCCTGGAACTCACAGAGATCTACCTGCCTCTGCCTCCTGTGCTAGGATGAAAGGCGTGCACCAGGTCACTTTGTGGCTGACAGAGGTGGAGTGAGAGTGGGTGGGGGGAACTAAGTGGTGGCATCTCAATAATTCAAAGCAAGAAGATGGAGGTAGGGTGAACTGAGAAGCAAGTTGGAGGGAGTGGAGGAAATGATGGGAAGTCTGAAAATATGGTTCACTCATGAGGGGGAAAAGCTGGTGGAGACAGTTGTGGCTGTACATGTGACAGAGTCATGGAGACAGAGAGAAGAAGGGAAGAGAGAAGGGGAGGGAGGGAGGGAGATGTGTGTGTGTGTGTGTGTGTTGTGTGTGTGTGTGTGTGTGTGTGTGTGTTGTGTCTGGGTGTGTGTCTGCGGGCAGGATTGGCAAGTGTAAACCCTGACCTGGTTTAGGCTCCTGAGATAGTCTTGAGGTCACGGTCACTGCTTTACAAACATAAGGAAACCTCTTTAACGCTGTGCTTCTTCACCGGAACTGTGGCGATCTTGCATAAATGGCTTACAAAGTATCGCTTCTGTTATTGGTTCTTCCGCTGAGGTGGCTGTGATACGTTTTAGAACAAAGATAAGAAGTTAACAATAGAACAAAAGGGAGCTCAGGCATCCAGACCAGGAGTTCTTAATCTGGGTCTACAGTCCCCCAAGGAATGCATGGCCAGGATTAAGACACATATAAACTTAGGCAAAGAGAAAAATTTTGTCTTGATTTTCACTAACCTCTAACTGAATTTTAATGTTTTCGTCTTTTTTTAACTGCAGTCGGAAACCTACAAAATGGTTGATAAAACTCATGACTTATAACCAAGAAAAAATACGATCATTTTAGTATCATTATATTGCTACAAAAACCTTAAAATATCCCTTCTGCTTACCACTATATGGAAATTGTGGTGCCTGTCAGAGCATTTCTAAGTTGGATTCCTGACATATTAATGAAGAAGCTTATACACTACCACATTATAAATATATGTTTTAATAGATATTTTTGATAACTATAGTTTAATATAATTGATTTCCTTTGTGATATTACTTTATGCATCAAAACCTTAAACCAGAACAGGCCATAAAGCTTTGATGCACGGTACAAAATGGCAAGAACTGAAGTAGACAGTGTAGACTCAGAAGAGAAGCAAAAAGGGCTTGGCTTATTGTATGTAGGGTCATAAATTCAGGCTAGCCATCAAAGAGAACCTGGAACTAACAACGCCAAGAAGAAACTGTCAAGAAAAAAGAAGTGACAGAAGAGGAAGAGAAGCCAGTTAGAACAAGAAGAAACATTGTCTCCAGGGACCAGACAGAATAGGGACTGAGAGCTGGGGAGTATTGCAATATGTTCTGTTGCTGTAACAAAATACCTCAGACTGGGAGATTTATAGACAACAAAACCTTCTGCTTGCAGTCACAGAGTCCAGGGAGTTCTAGATAAGGGGGCTGGGACGTTCAAAATCAGGATGCTGGCGGATTCGGCATCAAGCAGGAGCCCACTCTGCTTCCTAGACAGCACCCCTTCTGGCTGCAATCCTCTAGCGTCTTTGCGAGGACACCAACCCCATTTCTGAAGGCACCGCCCTCCTAACTAAATCACTACCCAAAGGCTCTGCATCTCAACACAGTCCCTTGAGGGTTTGGTTTCAACATAAGATTTTGAGGAAACCCAAGCAGTCGGACTGTGGGATATCCACATGGAGAGGTCATGGAAAATATGGCTTCTAATCTGGGTCAGACAGACTCTACCGCTGGTGCCTGAGCTCTCCAGACTTTGTACAACGCGTGATCCCATCCCACCTTGTCTTTGGGACTCCTTAGATATTAAAAACTCAGCACCAAGTGCCACATCGTCCTGAGAGCCTGGGTCCCCACCCATGTGATCTTCACCCCACAGCCTACCTGGGTTCAAGTAACTAAGACTTTCTTTAATCTATAACTGGAATGTGTAAAGAGGAGACAGAATTACAGAATTACCAGAGAACATCAATTCCCCACAAATGAGAAACCTGGCAGTGTGGACCACCTCCTGGTTATCTCCACCTGGCCCAGACCATGCAGCCCCTCCTCTGAGCCCATGGACGAAGCCAGGCTGCTCTCCTATCCCTGGCTCTTCTTCCTGATATCTCTGCTCAGTGGCTTCTAGAAAGGGTAGGCTTTGCTTCCCTTTCCCTTTTCTCCTGGACCCATCCAGTCCCGCTCTTGTTCCCATCACTTGAGGAAGCTGCTTCTCTGGCCCGTCACCTGATTCATGCCTAGCGCACCATCTCCAGCGCCTCTTCCTCAGCATGCCCTTTTTGTCTCTCGGCACAGGTAACCACACTCTCCTCTCATGCTAGCATCTCCTCTAGGTTTTCCTGTTTTCTCTGAAGTCTCCTCTGCTTCTTCCCACCCCTTCAATGACTTTCCTGAGGTTGCCAACTCATCCCAATGCACTTCACAGCCCCAAGGTACTAAGGATCTTCTCAAGCCTGTGCTCCCCCGCACACTTGCTAACGGCCTCTTGGACATCACTCCATGTTGGTACCTCTCTGACACCCCTAACAAACCCCTGTCCCTGGCACCTCTTTCCATCCACCCTTCTAAACTCATTCTCATGGCTCATAATTGTAAATAACAGAATACAGCCTGGCTGGCGTAAGTGGAAAAGATGGTTTAATGAGGCCATTAAGAAGCTCATTGAATTGTTGGGTGGCTTGAGAAACAGGATGGAGCCCTGTGCTCAAGAACAAAGCCCAGAAGAAGCACAGCACACAGAGTTGCCCAACGAGGACCACACCTTCTGAAAACAGACCTCTGCCAACATCCAGGCAGAGCCTCTCCTGCATTTTGCTGCATTCCTGTGGTAGACTCTCTACCTGTATAGTCTCCTCAGCTTGAAGGAGGCTGGAAGACTCACTTGGCTGCATAGCGGCCACCACAGCAGGATTCTGAGTCCTACAGGGATCACCCTCCCTCCTAGCAGGGAGCCTCCTGATTCAGCTTGTCCTGTACACCCAGGACAGGCCACAACCAAAACTGGCAGACAGGCAGACAGGCAGACAGCAGGCAGGCAGGCAGGCACAGAAAAATAATTCCTATGTGTCTTCTAGCAGCTTGGTTAAATGTGATCTAGTTACTAATCCCTTTGTTCTGCCCTTAATCAGGGAAACTGGGGGGCCAGAAACCATAGCTAATTTTCTGAGGCTCCCTGGGTTGACTCACTGTGGGACATCGTGGAAACAGCTCCCTTCCTGGGAGGGAGGGCGGTGACCATTCAAACCCTTTCAGAGAAGCTTTCTTCTTAGACAGCTTGTAAAGGAAATGGCTCTTACTGTCCCGCCACTGGCCAGGGCCTGCTTTTCTTGGTCCTTTGTTTAACAACATCCTAGAAGGCATGCCAGGCCAGGGAGGATAGAGATGATACCCTCGGGTGTCTGTGTTGGTTTTCTCAGCTTGCCATGTTCATCTAGTGGCTTAAGCAACAGAAATTGACTCTTTTGAATCCCCATTTGGTTTTTTTTCCGAGACAGGGTTTCTCTGTGTAGCAGCTCTGGCTGTCCCAGAACTTGCTTTGTAGACCAGGCTGGCCTCGAAATCAGACATCCAAATGCCTCTGCCTCCCCTGTGCTGGGATTAAAGGCATGTGCCACCATGACCCAGCCAGAAATGTACTCTTATACAGGCCGAGAGTCCTGAAGTCTGAAATTGAGGTAGCCTGCAGGGCCACCTCCCCTGTCTCCGGGGAGGATGTTCCCTTGCCCACACCAGGTCTGTAGCTCCTGCTATTTGCAGCAGCATCTCTGTCCCCTCGGCTGTCTTCCCACGGGACGCTGTTCCTCTCTTCCTTGTGAGGGCGCTCAGTGGGTTGATGTCATGTCAGGATCCTGTCTGTCTGCACCTCCAGCAGCTCTACAACCCGGTGCATTCGGACCTTAGCTAATTACCTCAATCAGTCTCTTGATATCTGCATCAACGCTCTGCCACCACATCCAATGAGGCCTCTTTGAACTCTGTGGCCTTTTAAAACTCTCCTGGAGCAATTCTGTACCACACATGTGCACATGCAGTCACACAAACACACACACACACACACACACACACACACACACACACACACACGCACACACACCAGAGAAAACCAAAAAAGGAATGGTAGAAGACAGAGTAAATGTGGCAATCTAAAAGGTTCTGACGTCTTTCCTGAGGGTCCAGAAAGAACCCACCCCCAACATGAAGAACACATTCTTTGTTGGCATTCCATGTCTGGTCCAGCTTTATCCCAAATGAGTTTCATGAGAAGGTATTTATTTCCATGGGAAAATGAGGAGTGCCTCTAGCTCCACCATTTTCAACTCTCTTGGCCGTGACCGATCATAAATTATCACCAGCACCCACAAGCATGAACAACAGGTTCAAACACTGCCAGAAAGGGTCCCGCAACAATATTTGTACTTGTCACATGGAGTAGGCTCTGTTATTTCCTATTCTGGTCTAACCCAGTTCATAACCCAGTTTAACACAACACACACAAGGACCACAGCGTCTCTGTCACCACCAACTCTGCTGCACAGCAGGAAGCCTGCTCTCCAGAACAGGAAGCCAATTGAAGTGGCTGAGTTACAACTAAACTGGGTTTTCAGAGGCAGGTGGTGGCTGACACTGGGCCAGGAGTCCAAGTCTGATCTGTGGAGCCCGCTCTGAATCTCTTTGCCATTTGCGAAACGCTGCTGTCGGGACCCTGCTTCCCACATCTTTCTTCCCGGTGGAAACCTGGGTTTCCTATGTTCAGTCTCACCTCTTCTCTGAGTAGTAGTTTCCCCAGGGAGCTCACGAGCTGTGACTGCATCCCTAGCAGCAGTACTGACTCTTGATCGAAGCCAACCAACCACGTCATGTAGCCAGCGACTGCTGTTGGTCCAGAGGTACACATGTGAGCTGGGCTGACTCAACCATCCGGAAGTGGAGAGTTTAAAGCCCAGGCTCGGGAGAGTGGCTTCTTCCTTTGGTTGGATGAATCCAAGGAGGAGAGTGTGAGGTCCCATTCTCCCATGGCACCAGACACATTTCAATCCAGAGGGTTGAAAACCATCTGGAGAGGAAGGTTTAGGAAAAAGCCACTGCTGAGGATAGCAAGGCAAAAAGAGGAAAACAACTGGGGCTGGCTGGGTGGCTCAATTGGCTGGGTGGCTCAATTGGTAGAGTATTTGCCTCAAATGCCAGAAGCCCTGGGTTCAGTTCCCAGCACAGTTCAATTCTTGGCTCACTTCCCAGCAAGTGAGATTCAAGCCCTTCGCCTACCAACCGTTGTGCCCTTCCCCATGTTACAGGTTACAGCCTCGGGTCTGAAGGAAGGAGGGTTACTAAGGGGCATGGGTTGACGGTTGTCTATTTTGATTGATGGGTTAGGTCATAGGTTCATTTTTCTTACTATTCATATCTCTTCTCACAATGAATCTGATTTTCATCATGCCCAGCTATGCACAGGCATATGTGGTTATGAAGGGATTCTTCCTAAAAGTTTACTTGAAAGACAAAGTTCGCCTTACTCCAGCAGGCACCCTAAAGTGGGGGAAACGCATCTTATTATTGTTCAGAGATGTGAGTACATGTAGCCCGATGCAGGAGGAAGTTCGAGTGGGTTCTGAGGTGGCTAGGTCATTCGTTTGGGGAGGGTATATGTGCAGGTGAAGGAAATAGGCTGCTAATTCCATTATTACAATAGGGGATTGTTCATAAGCAAACGAAATAGGGCCCCTGATAAATCACCTCCCATGCTTACCAGCCTCCAAAGTGTTTGGCATTGAGACCAGCGCTCTATGTTGAGCCACATAAGCTAAGATTAGGTGAGCACTTTCTAGCCAGAGCCAACCCACTGCGATGGTTACAATGAGAGCCTCCTGCTAGACTTCAGCTGAGGGAGGACAGACTCAGTAGGAGGTTCCCAGTTAGCAAATGGAAGGTTACTGCGACAGAGATGTCTATCCAGATGGAGATCTGGGCATTCAAGGGGATTCACCCCATGGCATGGGAAAGAAGCAAACTGGAGCATGTTCACTAAGGCAGCCTGGAGCCCAGGAGCTAGAAGGGAAGAGAGTGTTCAATATTACTGAGGCATACACTCAGACATGGTTAAAAAGACAGGATACGGACAAGGGTGTACTCAAATCCTAACAAAACCCCCTTGACAGTACAGGCTTACTTCCAAGAAGACCTGGGTGAATTTTGGCTCCAGAAGCATCAGGCTGATGGGCTGGCCAAGTGAGGAAGGACCTGAAGGATGGACCTGAAGCGGAGTAACAGCAACAGAGCCAGCAGGAGACGAGTCGGCTTCCCTGCCCCCAGGTCAGCCCTGTCCTGCGTGTGAGTCCCAGTCCCCTAGGCAGTTACCAGAAGCTGTGATGGGTCCATTAAGTGGCAGAGGGACAAAGATAACAAAAAAAAAAAAAAAAAAAAAAAAAAAAAAAAAAAAAAATCCTGAGCAAGTTTGCTAAGGACTTGAAGAACTTGGTTCTAACTGCACCTTGTGGTCCCCTAGCTCTGTGGGAAACAGCAGAGCAAAGATGCCTAGATCTCCAGGCACCCGGGCAGTTGGGCTTCTCCCTGCACTAAAGATTCGAGGAAGGTAAGAAGTCAGGAAGACACTGTCTCCTGTCACTGTGCTCAGCCCAACCTGGGAACACTAACACACCCACACCGGGGGCTCTAAGCAGATGTGCTCCCAGGTGTGGGGGCGGCCAGTGTTTCTACCTGCCCTTGGTATCTGAGTGCAGACAGAAGAGACAAGGGGTACAGCAGCTGTCTTCCCACCAACTACACTCTACCAGGCGCCCCATAAATCCAGGTGACGAGGCACCTGCCCTTCCCTTCAGTTTCTGCTGGCTGACCTGTGAGGAAAATTCCATTGCCACACCTCCTCGTCTTACGGGGGAGGGGGCCTCTGTTAAGATGTATAGCAGGTATGTAGAAAGTAAATGGATACAAAATAAACATTTCAAGACATTTAGAGATATGGCCAAAAGGAGGCAAGCAGCAGGACAAGAATGCAAAGACAAAAAAATCTCATTTCCTGCCCTCAGTTAGCCAGCACTTTGTCACCACAGAGCTTGCGTACCTCTTCTTTCCCCAAACACACACACAACACACACACAAACACACACACACACGCACACCACACATCACACACGGCAGCAGTGCTGCCCATCAGTGACATTTCATCTTCTGACCTGACAGGCTCAGCTTTCTCACAGCTAGCCCCGGTCCCAATCTTTGCTGACAGGATCTTATCAAAGCTGGAGCCTCGACGATCATAACCACCAGAAAATGTTCCAGGTGAAGACAGGAAGCCAGAGGATCAGCAGACAGGTTGGAGACAAGAGTTGAAAGTATTCACAGCTATATCCAATGGGCGCCTACCTTGTATCATCTCATGCAACCTTCCCAATAACCCCCATGGACAGGTAGCCTTGTGGAAAGCAGGGCTCAGAGTGGTGGAAAGAACATCAGCTTTGAAATCACCATTTGGATTCAAACCCCCGTCCCTCTACACAGCTTAGGGACATGCACAGGCCGACAGATTCCTGTTCAGTAAATATATCTATTGCAGAAGCATCAAATCCCATGGTGAACAAAAGAAAAGTTCCATGGAAGAAAGCTACTCGAATGAACGGATATGGAGACCACTCAGCAGGCATAGAGGAAGTTGTCTCAGCCTGAATATAACTGTTTATAATTGTGGGGGTACAAGCAGAGCCCAAGTGCATGTTGGAACAGTAAGGATGTAGATTGGAAGTGAAGAGCAGTGGGCGTAAGATTGAAGTCCTGTACACCATGCTGATTAGCTTAGTCTTGATGTTGTGGTGATGAAGAACAGCTGGGAAATTAGTGATATAAGAGCCTAGACCCATCATCCACCCCATCTATTGCTCTGCTGAGCCGTGAAAAGACCTGACCTGCAGACCCAAAGCCTGCAGGATCTCCACAACACAGGGCAACAACAGGATATTCAGGAGGAGCCCAAGTGAGTGCCCAGCATTGACGGTAGTGGAAACCAGAGACCTCAAACCAGATCAATGACTCTTTGCAATGGACACTTGAAAGTAAAGATATATGGACAAAAGGGTACAAGTGCGACTCACAGTTCACACTGCAACTTCCATGACGAGATGTTAAAGTTTTTCCCTTTTTATTTTATTTTTAATTTAATTTTATATTTTTCCTTTTTTTTCTCTTAAATTTTGTTTTATTTGGGGGAGTGTGTGCAGGGTGGAGGGTGGATGTGAATGGATGGGAAGTAAATGGAATCAAGATGCACAATGTAAAAGACACATAGAATAAATAAAATTTAAAAAAAGAGAGGAGACCTGGGATGGGGAAATGGCTCAGCGGCAGAAGTGCTTGTGCCAAACGTGATAACCTGAGTTGGATCCCAAGACCCCATAGAGTAGGAGGAGAGAAACGATTCCCGCACGTTGTCCTCTGACCTCCACATTGCACCCCTGCATCTGCACATGTACGCACAGAGATAAATAACTGCAGAAAATTTTAATAAAAAAAAAAAGACATCAAGAGACCTTCAGCCAGGATAAGACAGGCGGATAGGATCCAGCCTGGAGGTTCTGGGCCACCCACCAGCTCTTTCCACAAATGGCATGAAAAGGGAGGAGCCCAGACACCAGAGAGGAATGAAGTTATAATGGACTTGGATGGCATTTGGGTTCTAGAATGGGTGAAAAAGAAAAAGAGCATGATGAAAGTTGGGCCAGAAGAATTGTGTAGACCGGGATGCTATTTGCCAAGGTGACACACACAGGAAGAAAATGCATCACTGGGTCCCAGCAGGAAACAGAGAGCCCAGCTGAGTTAGTTACTTTCCTCATTGTTATGAAAAAATACCTAGGAAAGACAGCCTAAAGCAGGGTTGATGTGGGCTCCCATTTTGAGGATGCAGTCCATCATGGTAGGGATGGAGTGGAGGCAGGGCAGGAAGCAACTACATTGAACCTACAGTGAAATGTAGAGAGAAAAATGCTGCTGCTCCCATAGCTCTCTCCTTCCCCCAACTCACTTTCTACTTCAGCCCATCTCCCCCACCCAGGGAAGGGGCTTCCACTTCCAGGTGTGGTCTTCCCTTTTTGCCAAATCTCTTCCAGAAAAGCCCTCACAAATTCCTGTACTCCAGGAAAGTTCTAAATCCAGTCCTAAATTGACGATGATGCTAACATCACAGTCTCAAAATGAGGGATGCAATGTCCACATGATGATAGGGCTGCAGGTGTGGGTGTTACATATCATACAGAGACACTGTGGGTTTAGGGATCCTGGTTAGGTCCTCCTCAGCCTGCACATGCACAGCTTGGGTTTTGGCGTTCTGCCCATCAAGGGGGCGTTGGTCAACTACATACGAGTGGTGTGGTCACACAATCTACACTTAAAGCTGGATGCAGACTCCACCCTCTGTGCTCTCTCTGCTCTCATCTCCATCTCTCTCTTCTCATCTCCCAGGCCTTCCCCCACCCCCAATAAAGCTCTTGAAAACTACACACTGTCTGGCGTTACCATGACCTTTCCACGTGAACCGCGAGCACAACACCAGTGTTTATATCGTCTACCCTGGAGCTAGGGGCAGCAGAGTAAAAGCGACCTGGAAGAGGTGGGAAAGTCTTCTATTAATAATGTCCTTGAGCAGGTCTGTGAACCCTTCAGACAAGGACAGCCCACCCAGGATCTCACGAAAGCAAGGAACGCAAAGGTGATAGCCTTTGCCAGACGTCCCTCGTGCGGACTCCACCAACAAAACCCGACCAGAAGGCAGCGCTGGAAAACCACTTGCTGAGCTCCCAAGTCAGCCTCCCAGGACACAGGAGGAGGGCAAAGGTGGACTGGAGAAGCAGACAGACACGGAGGCTAAGAGAAGACTCGGAGAGTAGAGCCAGTGTGGCACTGGAGCAAGTCACAGTCCCGGCTGATGTTGCAAACGGCTGAAGTTCTTTGGCTCTGTTTAGGTGGAACATCATGAATAGCTAGAAGCAGCTCCCCTAGTGTAGGAAGCCCGGAACACCAGAGGTCATGGGCCAGACTTCCAAACACAGAGGCTTGTAGCTCTAGGCCTTAAGAATCAGACTTGTGACTCTGGGCTTTTAAAGCCAGCTATTTATAGCTCTAACATCTCAAAGCCAGAGGCTGATGGCTCTGGACTTGGAAGGCCAGAGACTCCTGGCTTAGGTGCTCAAGCTAGAGACTTTTTACTCTAGACTTTGAGTGCCATCAGCCTTGGACTCAGCAACTAATATTACAGCTCCAGCTTCCGGTCTTGTGTGCCCTCAGCTCTTAGACACCAATGACTGGAACTCTCTGGAACTCTTTCAGCGACTGCCAAACTTTCTTCGTTCCACTTTTTTGCAAAGCTCTTGCTTTCTGTGTTGACTCAGCTCTTCACGCCTCTCTCCTGATGTCAGTCTCTCTCTTTTCCGCTTCCGCCCGTTGCCATCTTTGGGAGTCTCTGCTCTTAGCAGTTTTTCTCGTAGAAACTCTTCGGCCACATCCACTGCTAAGCAAGCCAAGGTTACTTACTGTGCTGGGAGCCAGGGAAGCCGTGGAGCTGGGGAGCCAGCGGTGAGTTGGGGAGCCCTGGCCATAGTCACAGGAAGCATTCTCCAGTTGCCCTCTAGCTGCTGCAGCTTTTGAGTGTCTTGGGAAGAAAAAAAAAAATCCCAAGATTTTTGCCTACTGTTCTTGCAACCAGCTCAGCCCAATCAACCTGTGACGGAGACAAATAGACCATTCAGGAGAGGCTTTGTATGGGGCCTGATATTGCCATATCACATGGATAACATCTAGAAAGAAGCCTCTCTGTTGTTGATCAGGAGGAGACTAAGGAATCAGCGCTGCTTTTATATCGCAAGAGAAGGGGCCATGGTATCCTTATGCCCAGCTGCCAATGTCTCCAGTCACAGGCTTCCCGTGGTAGCCTCCATCTACCATTCATGGGCATCTTGTTTAATCTCAGTGTGGGGGTACTGCTTCTCTTGGGTGGAGAGGGAAGCAAGTACAGGTGAGGTCACCTCGAGGTCACTGAGGTTAATCCTGATTCTAAGGGAAATTTCCAGGAGCTGGTGCCGAGTGACTGGAGCAAGGCCTCCCCAAAAGAGTCATGACTGTCAGTAGCAGCTTCCCACGGGCAGTTCAGTACAACAGCATAGGCACATTTCTGGGGTTGGCCTTTGGTGGCTGTCCTTGGGTGTTGTCATTCAGCGTTTGGGCTACCGTCACGACTAGTCTAGCTGTCTGACCGAAGACAAACTGTTTGATTGACAGTCACCCTCCCTGGGGCAGCCACGCAGGAGAGGATGGTCTGGCAGCCAATCAAGCACCGAAGCAGCTTAGCCTTGAAGGAAAGAAGATGAAGGGGGCTTAAATAAAGACCTGCACGTGACACTGACGTTCTTCACAGCACATAGCGGTGCTCAGCTCCTAGTCAGATATCCCGTCTGTCTCACTCCTAAATGTGGACCTTGTCCATAACTCTCTCACCTCGTTTGGATTTTTGGCACTGAACAGTCCAGAATCATCATTGGCAGAGATGTTGTGTGTGACTGTGATCCCTATGTTGATCACATGCTAGAGGGGGTTGGCGGGGGGTTGGGTGGTGTGGGGGAATGGATCAGAGGGAGCTGAGAGGATGAGAAGATGGCTGCTATGATAGGAGCTGAGAAAGTCACATAGGCAGCAGGCTTCTTCCTCTGGCTAAAGCATTTTCCCTTCAACTTCCCTCAGTAAGACTCCCCCACCCACCACCCACAACACCCCGTCTCCCGTTTGAGAGAGAGAGTCTCATGTAGCCCAGGTTGGCCTCAAACTCCTATGTAGAGGAGGCTGGCCTTGATATGACTGATCTTCCCACCTCCCTCTCCCAAAGTGCTAGGGTTACATACATCATTCAGGCTCTGAATTAGCCATTTATCTGTCTTTTGTCTCCCATGTTCTTCACAAATGAATGCACGACCTTTGTATGCCGCCCGCTGGGGCCGGCTATTCTCGTCTGTCCTAACGTGATAGAGAGATATGAACAAATGACCACGAGTTTCTGCCTACTCTGAGAACCACGGCAACCACTAACAGTGACATAAGGAAAAACACTGTGGTGATTATTTAGTTTGTGATCTAACAAAATAAAGCTTGCGTGAAGATCAGAGTGCAGAGCTAGCCACTAGTCTGTCATAGGGCCGGGCAGTGGTGGCTGGCACACACCTTTAATCCCAGCACTCGTGGGCACAGGCAGATGGATCTCTGTGAGTTCAAGGCCACCCTGGCTACAGAAGATTGATCCAGTCTAAAAGAGAAACAGAGCCAGGCAGTGGTGACACATACCTTCGATCCCAGCACTAGAGAAGAGGTGGCAGAAGTGAATGATGCTGAGAGAGGACATGACTTTTTCTGCTGAGGAGCTGGTTGAAGTGAAAGGTGGCTGTAACTTGTTCCCTTTGTGTCTCTGATCTTTTCAGCATTTTTCCCCCGATGTCTGGGTCCAGGTTTTTATTAAGATTAGGATTCGTACAACAGAAGGCAGCTTGGAGGAAGAGGTCCCAGAAGAGATGGAATACAGTGTTGAAAGGTAGCTCGAAGCCCCTGAGTCAGTTTGCTGGACACTCAGTAGTAGCTACCATGTGAGAGGTTGTCCTCAGGACTAGAGCCAGATAATGGGGGTAAGACCAGCCTTTGTGCACAAGGCAGCCACCTTACAAGAAGAGCCTGGGGTCCCTCCTCAAAAGCGTTGTCTAAGTGCAGACCACTGTAAGAGTGTGATACAGTCGGTGTGTTGGAAGGGGTCCTGGTAATTAGCAAAGACTTGCTTGGAAGTGAGGAAGGAAGGGAAATATACTGACAAACCCAGTGTTTAGGGCAAAAAATTAATATGGGAGCAGTCAGACAAAGTTAGAGACAGATATAGAAACATACAGGAGCTTGTGGAGGCTGCGTGCCCGGACCTGGACTTCTAGCTGCTGGGCATGGGTTCCTACGGGTTGTTTGAGAACAGCATGTTGAAGCAGCTTCTGAGATAAACACCGGTAAGGGTTTTTCCATATGTGGCAGTTGGGGTAGTAGTATTATAGCAATTGTAACAAAACTTCTTCCTGGGTCCCAAACTGTTGTTTGAATCTTAGATGGTCTTTTATATAATAATAATAATAATAATATAAAAACGGAGCCAGATATTGGGGTGAATGCTGAAAGATCAGAGAAGCAGAGCAAGCGCCACAGTCAACCTCACCTCGCCAACTCCTCAACTGATCCTGTTTTCACAAATCCTCAGACTGAAAGCCTCTGAGTCCTCACCCGAAAGGGTCTCAGCTGAACTGCAGCCTAAAGAGAGTGAGTTCCTGTTTCCTCACGCCTTATATACCTTTCTCTGCCCTGCCATTTTACTTCCTGCGATTAAAGATGTCTGTGCTTCCCAAGCAAAGGCATGAGATCTCAAGTGCTGGATTAAGGGTGTGTGCCACCACTGCCTGACCTCTATGTCTAATCTAGTGGCTGGCTCTGTCCTCTGATAAGTTTATTAGGGACACAAGATAACACCACACCAAATCACTAAGCAAAGTCAGAACTCAGGTTCTCAGAGGGCATAAGTCTCTCCTTGACAAGCAAAAACCCCTGAAGATGAGGTAACCCAG
The DNA here is from genome assembly GCF_004664715.2 of Peromyscus leucopus. Classification (NCBI taxonomy): domain Eukaryota; kingdom Metazoa; phylum Chordata; class Mammalia; order Rodentia; family Cricetidae; genus Peromyscus; species Peromyscus leucopus. The sequence continues at coordinate 14,229 of NW_023505341.1, read as the reverse complement.
GCCCTTACCTCCCTATACAGCATGCAGCAGTCTTACCTCCTCCTCATAGACCTGTCACATGGAAAGCTAAGAGACCTACCAAGGCCTGGCTCAGCCAGTTCCCATGCTCAGCAACAATAAATCCCAAAGATCACCTGGAGATTTCGGTAAGAGAGCTGCCACGAGGAAGCAAATGGTCACTTGCTAGACCCTGGGAAGGTGCCTCGGAGTTCCAGAGTTTCAGAATCACCCTGGTTGAGCCACACAAACACTCAAGGGTTAAAGTGATCTCAGTATGATGGCGTAGGCAGACAGAGCCCATTGACTGCCCATCAGAAGTCCACACCACGGTCTTACCCTGGAGAGGACATTACTTGCATCCAGTGTTGATTGAATGCAGCAATAAACAAAGCTGCCCAGGGAATGCTGAGATTCAATGCTTTAGACTGGTGATAAATCTGTGCTAGCCAAGATCCCACTACAATTAGTCTGCCACACGCCCCTGCAGAGTTCCCCCGGGAGAGGGAAGCTGGCCCAGTTCAGGGGCTTTACCACTTCTCATTAAAGAATAATCCTTCAATTTCTTAAACTGCATAGAGAGTGCATGGTTATGTTATGGTATTTTTATCTAATAAAAACTTGCATGGCCTTTCATACATTTGAAATGTTTCACTAAAGTAAATAAAAGCAATTAAAAACAATTTCCTTGGTGGCAGATTAGAAACCTTCCTCAACACAGTGACATTTGCTTCTGCTCCCTTTCTCTCCCCACCAAAACTTGGCAGGTGAATGTGCATTTCTTTAAGGAGTGAGATGGGGAGGGGAGGCTTCCCATAGAGTCTGCTTTCACTTGTGGCCTGAAGACCCCAAGCCACATGCGTAGGACCAGTGACAGGTCTCTGTCACTTGCTGTCCCTGAAGGAGAGGGTGCCCTAGCTCCAATGCTGAGCTGCCCTGTGTAAAGGAAGAAAACACTCCCCGACTAGGAGGGGACTAGGAACAGAGGGAGGAAATGTGTCTGCAAGCCAGAAGATACTACATCTTGACTCAAATCAGAAAATGACGAGCAAGAAAAAGAATTCTTGCCTCTGTTAAAACACAGCTCCTCATCATGTTCCTGCGCCTTTCATCCGAGGAGAAAGCAAAGTGAACAAACTTGAAGCCTTCTGAGATTCTACCCAACAAGAACTTAATGTGCAGTTGATCCTGGGATGGGGATGACTTCAGAAATAGCGAGTTTCAGTCCCGAGGGCAGTGCTGGGGGGTCACACAACAGCTTCTTAACAAGTGCCTGGGACTGAGTCTGAAGCCACCTCTGGGCTCGGGGGAAGGCTCCAGTGTCCACTGTCATGTCTGCCCTGGCAGTGGGAAAATGTCGACATCCATTGAGTGTATTTTCTAACCAACGGAATCGACAAAGAAGCTATCCATTTAGGCTTAAAAAAACATTAATGAGATAAAAAACTATAGGTCCAGGATCTAATGAGAGAAAAACTATAGGTCCAGATCTAATGAAGACAGAAACTATAGGTCCAGGATCAAAGGAGTTTCAACTCCTAGTGGGAGCCCCAAAGTTAGATTTTTGCCTATGGTCACAGAAATCAATTCAAGCAATGGAGTTAGCCCCCAAGTTCAGGTTTTTTGGTCGGAATCACACTTCTTCCTTTGGGAGCTGCCTGTGGACTGATGATGTAAAGATTAGATTATCGACGCTTTCCTCTCCATCCTGAATGGTTCACAAAAGAAGCTAACTTCTGCCTGAGTATGGTGGTGCATGCTTGTAATCCCAGCACTTGGAGCACCGAGGCAGGTAGAGAGTCTGAGTCCAGCCTGGACTACACAGCAGCGCCCTACTATGCATGCCTTTAAATAGCAGTGCTCAGGAATCAGCGGCAGACAAGATCGCCGTGAGCTGCAGGTCAGCCAAAGTTACATGGGGAGACCCTCAAACAAACAAACATGGTGGAACCCTGTCTCAAAACAAGCAGAAACAACAAGATCAACTTTTTTAAAAAGTCTTTTGACGAAGAACCAAAAGTTGGCCCTGGAAAAGGGTTGATGAGGGGACAGCAAGATGACTCAGAGGATAAAAGTGCTTGCTTGGGTGTGCAGTCCTGGTAATCTGAATCTGAGCTTTAAAAAAAAAATTGCCTGGATGCAAATGCACACATCTGTGGTCCCAGCACTCCTGCGGTGAGATGGGAGGTGGAGACGGGAAAAACTGCCCAAGAGCTGAGGGCCAGCTAGCCTGGTGTACACAGTGCAAGAAATCACTAGAAGAGACCTCTTTCTCACAAGGTGGACATAAAGAACTGGTTCCCAAAAGCTTGTTCTCGGACCTCCACAGAAATGCCATGGCACACACATGCCTGCAGTCACACGTCACTTTATTATGAGAAGCAGAGGGGGTGGGAGAGAGAGATAACAATAATACTTTTTAAAAGGATTTTTTAAGGCTGCTTGTGATTCCATCTTTTTAAATATGAGTTCCCTTCTAGAAACATCACACACTCTAGCCACCTGGACAAAAGGTCATATGACCTAGACACCATGGCCCAACATGACTCCTGTAGGCTCAGAGATTTTTCCCCACTGTGGAGATAGTCTTGATTCTTTCCTAGGTTAATAATTATTCTCTCAACATGGTTCTTTTCATCGCTGAGAAAAACAAGATTTAGTGCTTCAGGTCAAGGTCAATGGTTGCCATCATGCCCACAGAAGTTCACTTTTGAGAATTGTTTCTCAGAGGTCACTTAAATTCCCTTTAAGAATGTAAGTAGAGTGGCAGCGAGGAGCCAGCCAGCCTAACAGGCTGTGCATGCCTCACTGGGTCTGAATCCACTGTGGACATGACATGAAGGAACTCTGGACTTGAGCATCTTCTGGGAAGACCATTCACAGTGTGGATCCATTCTTTTTCTTTCTCTCTCTGACAGACTTTGAATACGATAACAAACCCATGCTAAATAAACTTTAAAGAGGTCATGGAAAATAAGAACTACTGGAAGAATATTAGTGTCTTTGGGGTCACTGTGAGACCAAAAACAGGAACAATTATACCATGCAAGTCAGTGGAGGACTAAAACAAGAAAACTATGCCTTGCAGGTTAAGGTTTCTATTTGTAATTAAGAATAAGTTCCTATCTCTTAGATCTGATGTAGACTGCAAACCATATTTTTCAAACTACATTAAACCTGTGAGCCTTCACATGATGTATATCTTTACAGTCAAAACCTTACATTTCCTTCCCCTTCATTGAATCTGTCTAACCATGTACATCAGCCAACTCCTTCGCCCCTTGAACACCTTAAGCTCTCTTATAAAAAGGACTCTCAAGAGGCCAGTAGGGGCTGCTCTCCCAGATATCGACTTAGGGTGAAGACAGCCCACTGGCCAGTCCCAGGTGCACCCAAAATACAAATTGCTTTAATGGGCAATCATGGATTTGGTCTTTCTCTTTCTGATTCTCAGGTTTAAACACACAGCCCAGAAACTAGGTCTGGAACTGACATAGGGGAAAGATGGGCAGAACTTGCCTTGGAGAATTCACAGACACGGCACTTGGTGGTCATTTATGAAGGATGGAAACAGCTTTCGTGGCTCCATTCTGGCTGTGTGTGCATGCACGCACGGTCTGAACAGAGGGGAAGCGCTTGAAGGAAAAGAAAAAGAAGGATCTTCTGTTTTAACACAGTGAAATTGCCCAATGACTGGGTTGTTTTGATTTTCTCAGTTTTCTGTTTGAGCACATTAAAACCAATTAAATCTTATTTTAAATAATTATAAAAGGGAAGGAAAATAAAACGTAAAACAGAATTGTGAGTCATTTGGAACTGAGCTCAGAGTCTCATGTTTGGGTCTTTATTAGCTAACATTCTTAGACACATTATTTAACTCTTCCAGACTTTAATTTAGTCTTCCCTTAAATCAGTTAAGATGCATGCTTAAAACAAAAGGCCGACCTACAATTTTGCTGTTTCCAGAGCAGAGGTTCCTAGCAGCAACAAAGGTGGATAGTTTTAAGAAAAGAGTCTCAATTTCTCCTTTGCAGAGACTGAAGTCTAGAGAGGAATTGAAGCTATTCCCAGGGAACAGGCATGGAGTTAGGTGAATTCCCTCACCATCAGAACAGCCAAGGGAACAGAAAACAAAAGTCAGTCCAGCAGAAAGACACCAGGTCCTTCTGTGGCTGTGACTAACGTAAGCCAAAACACAGGAATCTGGAACTTGTCTCCCTATGCAAGACAGCAGACATGTTTCTGAGGCCCCTGTGAGTGAGTGAGTGGTGCGTGCGTGCGTGCCGTGCGTGCGGTGCGTGTGCGTGCGTGCTGTGTTGTGTGTGTGTTTTGTGTGTATTGAAGGGAGTTGCTGGTGCTTGGTCCAGTCCAAGCTATGCTGAGAGGAGCGGGTTTAGGTGGATGTGCCTTGCAGACCAAGTGAAGACCCATTGCCAAGTGAAGTAGCTAGACTTCCAAAAGCACCAGGACAAAAGACGTGGGCAGGGGGAAATGTGGGGATGCCGCCATGCATGGTTCCAAAGGCCGTTTAAGGACACTGCACAGCGTAGGAGAAGAGGTTAGCAACATTCCACAGGCCCCAGAGGCGCCTTGCCAGAGCAGCAGTTCCAGCCGGCTCCACTCTGCCATCTAAATCTCGCTCCAAAGCACTCAAATTAATTTCAATAAGAGCTCCCTGGAGCTCCCAACTGTGTCACCCAGACTCCTCCTGTCCTTAAGAAAAACAAGAAAAGGAACAGGCAGAATTTGTCAAGAAATTAATTTGAAAACAGCAGTGAGAGGCTCATGAATTTGTAATAATACAGTAATTTGCTTTCTCAAGGCAGAACTCGGATGCCTGCTTCTTGCATTCTGGGGCCTGCTGACCCAGGGCCCCCAGGCTTCTGGGAAAAGACTTCCTGCCACCAACAAACAGCTGTCCTCGGCTAGCAAAGCAACAAGAAATGCACGCCTTCACCCTACCCCACCCTGTATTGGCCCAGGAGCCAGACACAGGCTTCAAGTAGTATCTAGGATGTCTCTTTCAAGAAAAGCTAGAAAAATACCTCTGGTGATTGTGGTCTCAAACAGGCTCCTCATCTATTCATTATGTTTGGTTTATGTGTTTGCGTTCACTAATGCCCTTTTTTGCGCAGATGGTTAAACCAAACAGAACCTGAGCACATACAACTGGAAGGAACAGAAGAGGTGGATCTCAGAGCCAGAGCCTACCAAGGCAGTTGGGACTTAGGTGCAAGCTTGTCATTTGATGCAGAGAAAAGCAGGGGCACTGTAGCTCACAGGACCGGTCAAGGTCACGCAAACAAAGGGACACAGGCCTGCTGCTCCTGGCTCACTGCCTGCTGCTGCTGCTGCTGCTTTCTATTTAACAAACCCGTTAATGAGTTGAAGAGACAAAGATGAACGAAAGACTCGGTTGCCAGCCCGAGAGACTAGTGGGGAAAATGGAGCATAAACGACTGTGATGTTAAAAAATAATACTAATAATCCAAAGCCCTGGCAATGAGGCTGGGAGAGAACTGCGTGTGCTTGCCAACCTATTTGGGCACTGTTTCACAAGCCTACCCGAGGCTGCTTAATGACTCGGGGACTCTATCTCCCTGCGGGCTGCAAAGCCTCCTCTTTATGAAGCTGTATGCTACTTTGTAGATCTTGTCCAGTAAAAAATGTAAATTATTTCTGTGACCAGAATAATAGAGCAGATAACACCAAAGATGATGTTTTTGATTCTTTCAGTTTTGTTTCACTTTTTTAAATTTTTTAATTTGTCTAAATGCACATAACATAGAAGTTCCCACTTAGCTACTTTTCTTTTTTTTGTTGTTTGTTTTGTTTGTTTGTTTGTTTGTTTTTCGAGACAGGGTTTCTCTGTGTAGCTTGGGAGCCTGTCCTGGAACTCACTTTGTAGCCAGGCTGCCTCAAACTCACAGAGATCCGCCAGCCTCTGCTACCCGAGTGCTAGGATTAAAGGCGTGTGGGCCACCACCGCCCGGCTGCAGCTACTTTTCACTGTACGGTTCAGAGGCATGAAGTACATCACGGTGTCGTGAAAGCATCACAACCAATCCTCATAGAGCATTTTCATCTTGCAAAACTGAGACTCCATCCACTGAATAGTAACTTCCCATTCCATCCCCTTGGCAGTCTGTCTCCATGAATTTGACTACTGACTATTCTCGGTACCTCATATTAAAGGGAACTAGACAGTATTTGTTCTATATTACTAGTTTATTTTACATAGCCCAATGTTCTACCATGTTGTAGTATATGTGAGAATTTTCCTCCATTTTAAAGGCTAAAATATATTCCAATGTATGTTATTCATCAATTTTGCTTTTTCATTTATCCACTGGTAGACACTTGGAGTGTTTTTATCTTCTAACTAGTGTTCTGATTAGTATTTTTGTCAACCGATACAAGCTAGGGTCATCTTGGATGAGGAAATCTTGGTTAAGAAAATGCCCCCATAGGATTAACAATGGGCAAGTCTATGTGCAATTCTCTAAACTAATGACTGATGTGGGAAGACTCATCCCACTGGAGCCACGCCATCCCTGAGCGGTGGTCCTGGGTGTATAAGAAAGCAGGCTGAGGCCGGGCAGTGTTTAATCCCGGCACTCAGGAGCAGAGCCAAGCAGATCTCTGTGAGTTCGAGGCCAGCCTGGTCTACAGAGAGAGATCCAGGACAGGCACCAAAGCTACACAGAAAAACCCTGTCTGGGGGGCGGGGAGAAAGCAGGCTGAGCAAGCCAGTGGGGCAGACAGAGGACAGTAAGCAGAGCTCCTCCAAGGCCTCTGCTTCAGTTCCTGCTCTAGGTTCCTGCCTTGAGTTCTTGCCTGACTTGCCTGAATGATAGACTATAAACTGTAAATTGAAGTAAACCCTCTCCTCCCAAGCTGCTTTTGGTCATGGTGCTTATCATAGCAACAGAAAGCAAGTTAGGTGCTATTATAAATAATGATTCTATGTACGTAGATATACACAAGTATGTGTGCAAAACTGCTTTCAAGTCCTTGTACATATATTCAGAAACAGAATTACCGAATCATTAAGTAATAATCTATGTTAGATTTTTTTGAGGAAGCATTATATTATTCTCTATGATGGCTTAGCATTTTTACCAACATTTTTTTCCACCTCTTGTCAACACTTAATTATTTTCTGATTTTTTTAATAGTACTGTAATGATTCTGATGGTTGTGGTCTTGATTTGCAATTCTCTAATGATGAATGATGTTGAACATCTGCCCATGTTTGTTGGCTATTTTGTATACCTTCTTGGAGGAAATCCCTATCCAAGCTTTCTGTCCATGTTTCAAATTGAGTACTTCACTGTTAAATTTCAGGAGTTCTTTGGCTATTCTGGACATTAAGCTGTTATTAGATTTATGACTTGCAGACGCTCTCCCCTATTATTGGGTTGCCTCTTCACCCTGTTGACAGTACCCTTTGATGCACTTAAGTGTTTTTAGTTTTTTATGTGGCCCAACTTACCTGTTTTCTTTTTCTTACACACTGGATCTCACACGTTAGCTCAGGCGATCCAATGCCATGACATTCTTAACTTGAGTTGTTTTGTCTTGTTTTGTAAGAGTTCCATAGTTTAATATGTATGTCAATCTTAGATTATTTTGAGTTCGGTTTTACATACGGTAAACAGATTCAGCTTAGTCCATTGCAAGTGGATATGCAACTTCCCAACACTTCAGTGAAAAGACTCTCTTTGCCACTGAATTATCTCGGTGTTCTTGCCAAAAATAATCAACCAGTTTTGTTTTTAGGCTAGAAATTAGTTTCTATCGTTTCCTTGTAAATGCCTATAAACACCTAGTTCCCCAAATGCACTTCAAACCATCTTTGTGATCTTACTGATGCCTTCATCGGCCCCAAGTCCTTGGCATGCATCCTTTTTATATTTGTAGAACCAGGTTTTTTTTTTTAAACTCTCGAACCCTGGGCTTTATCAGTACTGTCCAGTGTTGTGGGAGTTGGAGATTTGACAAGTTTGTCTCCTTTGAGATCAGCCTTGTGAATTCGTAGGCTCTAGTAGGGAGAAGCAGGGTGTGGGGCACATATTTCAGATGCTAGGAATGGCAGGAAACAAAATTTTCCATCCTGTATCTCCTGTGTCTTAGCCAACGGGAGCTAACAGTCAACACAGATGAGCCCACCTTCACCAGAAAGCCAGGAAAGAGCTCCATGGCTGCCTCTCTGCTGGGCTGCCAGCCCCTCCCCCAGCTCCCAGGGCACACTTGCCCTATCCCGCAAGCTTAAAGGGCCTAGGCCTTTCCATCACAATTCCCTCTAGCTCCCATTCTGCTTTAACCAGGGAATCACATTTCCTGGCTGTTTCCACCCACCACACAGAGCATCCGTGAAATATTTCCTGACAGACTCTAAATGTTACCAGCATCAATCACAGGCTAAGCAGCAAACAAGCATGAGACAGAGCAGCCGTCTCTGTCAGATCCAAAGCTGCATTAATTAGGAAAGAGGATGAGTGAGGCCTGCAGTCCAGGAGTGAGCTTGGCTCTGGCCCCAGCCAGGCTCTTTCCTCTGGAGGCTGTTTCTCCCCAGAGTTGGTATGAAAATCAGGTATGCAGATTGCTTAGTTGTTGTTGTTTTTTTTTTTTTTTTTTTTTTTAATTCACAATGTTGTAGTCCCCTAAGCTTTTTAATCTCACAACCAGGGCATCTCCCGAGGTTCTCAGAGGCCACTGTGGTCAGACACTGGCTGTGACCAGACATGTTGGATGCTCAGTTTCACACGGCCCATGGTCTCTTCTCTTCCCTAGAAATCTATTACAGGAGCAACGAGGAGGAAGTCCAACTCACTGAGCCCTACAAGCTGCTGAAGCCCTCGGCCTGCAGCTTCCCCCCTGCTCCTGGAGCTTTAGCTGTCCAGACCCCTGACCAGGACCCTCACCTGCACCTCAGCCTTGACAGCTAAGAAAGGGTACCTCCTCCTTGACCCGAGTGAGGCTGGCTAAAGCTGGTCAAGGACAAATGAATGGGGTGGAGAGAGGACACAAGGCTCTCGGCTTCGGGAGATGCATCGTTTGCACATCCCGTGGGTGAGGAGTGGCGGGCTTGCAGTTCTACCGTCTATGTCTGATTTTACCCTTTACTAGCTGACCTTGGACAACCAGCTGCTGAAAATTTCCTATCACCTAGTGACATCAGTCATCTTAATATTTTAGTACAGCATACTCCGTGTTTGTGGTGGTGTTGGTGAAAATAGCCTGCTGTGTTGCCAATCATATAAAAACACCTTTTGTACAGTTCTTACGAGTTGGTGAAGGTAATGAATGAGCGTGTTGTTAACTTACGTATCTACTGCACCACACTTTCTCTTATTAACCTGGAGTGTCCTCCTTTTACTTATAAAGATGGTATGTGGTGTGGGGGGGTCCGGAGGGGGTCCCTCCTGTCCTGACTATGCAGCCTCATGCATTTGGAATCTACCTCACTTTTGGTCACATCACTTTTTCTCTTGCTTGAATGAGTCCCACCTCGTTTTGTTCATCCTGGCCCTTAAACATACTGAACTACAAATGTGGCCAGCAAGAGGCCTTGTTCTGACAAAATTAAAAGTGACTCAGGACAACAGAAGAGAGAGAGCCAATAGGAGTCATTCAGCAGTCAGGCATGTCCCACAGCACTTTGGCTATGAGCCTGAAGAACAAGAGTGAGTACCACAAGCTGTGAAGGACCTGCTTCACTGAACAAGGACACAAACCCAGCTCAAGAACATTTCACAATTTGGACAAGAAGTTATACTGTATCAAGCTGATAATAGAAAAATAAATTTTAAAAAAGTGAAAAAAAAAAATAAGGGCCCATATCAGTGCTGGCAAGATGGGTCAGCAGGTAAAGACCTTTGCCACCAAGACGGACAACCTCTATGCAGTTACTGAGGGCCAGATGACGGAAGGAGTAAACCGACCTTTGCAGGTTGTCTTGCGATCTCTACACACATACAATAGCACCTGTGTGTGTGTGTGTGTGTGTGTGTGTGTGTGTGTGTGTGTGTGTGTGTATTTGGTGGTTGGCAATAATCAACACTTAGCAAATGTTGGCTATTCCTTTAGTGCAACAACAGAGTAGTTTTTCTTCTATCTGTATGTATATATGCATAAAAAACAAAAAACAAAACAAAAAAAACAATGTCAAGCAGCATGGTGGCTCCTGCCTGTAATCCCAGCCCTCAGAAGACTGAGACAACACAGACAACACACACACACACACACACACACACACACACACACCCCTGGAAGGAAGGAGGGTGAGAGGAAGGGAAGGAGGAAAGAGAGGAAGAAAGAACTAATAGCACAATGCTGGAAGAACCAAGGGAGAAAGGGCCAGAGAACTTGCTGTATGTCTCCGAGCAAGACTTTCCCCGGCTCATAAAAGACATTGCACTGTGCTGTTGGAACAGTCAGGCAAGTGTTTAACAAAGGACTACTGTGCTTGCATATACAGTATACCAACTGAGATAAGCGCAACCCTGGAAGGATCGATTTAGTCCATATTCTCTTGTCCGGAGAAAGAAAAGCCTTCCTTGAAGTGATCTGCACTGTTTTCAGGTCAGCCCTCTCCACCTTGACGGATGGGCTTGTCCTCACCCCACTTCTCCTCTGGCAACTGAAATACCAATGAGACATTAGTCTCCTGACTTCAGACTTTCTCCCGAAGTAGAATGCCAATGGCCCAGGATGAATGTGGCAATTGATTTACTGTGTGGTGTCTGAAGGCACCTGCTCAAACCCTTGGGTTCCTGGGCAGGGAAATGAGAAGGCAGCCAGTCCTTGGCCACTTTGTGGGACTGACTCACTGGCCTGTGATATGGAAACTGGCTGAGCAGACAGAGTTTCAGAGAGGCTGACTCACTTGGGATCAACACCCTGAATGGTAGATGGCCCCAGCCTGGGGAGTCCTACAGCCCGAACACTTTCACATTCTATGTCCTTGACAAGTCAATTAACCTTGCCATCACTCAGCTTCTTTATCCACAACATGGAGGTAGAACTCTCTCCTGGGATGACTGTGGGCTTAAAATGAGATAAAAGGTTTGCAAAACTTGGCTTTCATCTCTCGATACAAGAGTGTCTGTCAGGTTCACAGATACTAAGACTGAGATCTGAGAGTGGGAATCTGTAGCAGCTAAGCATTTTAGAAAGGGTGTCTGCCTTGCTGAGTGTGGTGGCACCCTCCCGTAATCCAACACTTGGGAGGCAGAAGTAGGAGGACAGTCAAAAGCCTAGTTCAATCAGGTCAACCAGGGCTACATGAGTAAGGCCCTACCTCAAAAATAAAATAAAACAAAAGAAAGGACATTTGCCACCTTCTCTGCTCTTGACCCTTGTGGCGGCTTCCCTGCTTCTCCTGGTCCCTGAAAGCTTGGAGGAAAGACCAGGAATGTACTGAGTTCCTTGTGTGAGTTAGGAGTTTGTCTAAGTAGCATTAGCTATTTTTCTCATTGTTGGAACAAAATCTCAGAGAAAGGTGGCTTAAGAAAGCGGGGTGGGGGGGATGGAGAGATGGCTCAGAGGTTAAGAGCACTGGCTGTTCTTCCAGAGGTCATGAGTTCAATTACCAGCAACCACATGGTGGCTCATGACCATCCATAAAGGTCAGGTGCCCTCTTCTGACCTGCAGGTATATAGGCAGACAGAACACTGTATACATAATAAATAAATAAATCTTTAAAAAAAAAAGAAGAAGAAGAAGAAGAAGAAAGAAAGGAAGGAAGGAAGGACTTACTTTGGCTCACAGTTTGAAGGCACAGTCCTGCCGGAGAGAAAGCAAAAGCAGGAAGCAGCAGCTCACACTACATCCTCAGTCAGGACAGAGACAGATGCTGGTGCTCGGGCCCTCCCCCTTTTCATTCGGTCTGAGACCTTAGCTCATGGTGCTGCTACCCACATTCTGGGCGGGCCCTTCCTGCCTCAGTTAAATCTATCCCTCACAGGCATGCCTGGAGGTTTGTCTCCTAGATTGCCTTTAAATCCTGTCAGGATGACAGGGAAGATTAACCATCCCAGAGAGTAGACAGTATACTTCAGCTCAGCAAAGGTCTTGGCCAAAATAGCTCTTCAAAATAGCTCTTCTCTTTTCTTTCCCCTTCCAATCATCACATTTCCCTCCCAGAAGCAGCTCTGTCACTGAAAGGTGTGGAGGCAGAGGCCTGCCCATCAAGCCTTCTCCTTAGAATCTGGTACCTGGAAACAGCAGTAGGGACCCAGGCTTTGGAAGGAACAGACACAGAGCCTGTTACTTGTATTGCTTCTGCAAGGGTTGCTTACTCAATGCTCAGCGTGGAATTTGTTTTCATTCTCTAGTGCTTGCGCGTGTGTGTGTGTGTGTGTGTGTGTGTGTGTGTGTGTGCGTGCGTGCATGCGTGTGTGTGTGTGTGTGTGTGTGTGTGTGTGTGTTCATGTGTACTCGCACATGTGCAGCATGTTCGTGTGTGCAGGCCAGTGTGCAGGCACATATGAGTGTGCACACACACAGAGGCCAGCTGACCTCCTTGGTGTTGGCCCTCAGAAGCCGTGCCTCTTGTTTTCCAACAAAAGACCTGGAGCTCAACAAGCAGGCTGGGCTTGAGCCCTCGGGGCCTGCTTGTCTCTGCCTCCCCAGCACTGCGGCTAACAAGTGTGCACCACCACTCCCGGCTTTGTGTAGGTTCCGGGGGGCTGAACTCGGGTCCTCCTGCTGAGCACTTTAGTGACCCAGCGATCACCTAGCCCATCTCTAACACATTTACCATACAGAACACAAGCTCCTTGAGGAAGAGAGCCTTGCCTGCTTTCCTGTTTCCCAGCACAGTACTTGGCAAACTCAGGGCAAAAGATTCATAAAGTAATCGCATCTGCAGTGAGGCCGTCTCATGGGCTGGCTCTTGATGCTGCGCACACCACTCAAAATGGCCAGCCCTACTGAACTTCCTGGTCAACCGGCTTTCACCAGCAGAGAGGGGAGGGAGTACTCTCTCCCCTTTGCCAGCTGTGCAACGCCGCCCAATAAAGTTGCCCCCCACAGTAGTGGATGGGCTGTGGTGGTGGAGCAGCAGTTAAGAGCCTTGCATCCTGATCCCCAGCCAGCCAGCAGAGAGAGAGAGAGAGAGAGAGAGAGAGAGAGAGAGAGAGAGAGAGGGAGAGGGAGAGGGAGAGGGAGAGGGAGAGGGAGAGGGAGAGAGGGAGAGGGAGAGGGAGAGAGGGAGAGGGAGAGGGAGAGAGGGAGAGGGAGAGGGAGAGGGAGAGAGGGAGAGGAGAGGGAGAGGGAGAGAGGGAGAGGGAGAGGGAGAGAGGGAGAGGGAGAGGGGGAGGGGGAGGGAGAGGGAGAGAGGGAGAGGGAGAGGGAGAGGGAGAGAGAGAGAGAGAGAGACTGAACCTGGCATGAGCTTTGGTAACCTCAGAGCCCACCCCCACTGACACTCCAACAAGGACACTTCCCAATCCTTCCCAAACAGTTCCACACTCCCGCGACTAACCATTAAAATATGAGCCTATGGGGGCCATTCTCATTTAAACCACCGCACTTACAGGGCCATGCAAACAGCCTGGTCTATGTCCAGGGCCCTTTCAAAACATTTACAGAAAGGTCTTCACCATCTCCTTTATAACCACAGCTCATTTACCTCCCCAGGCCTCAGCTCAGGGGCTCTGGTTCATTCTGCTTTGCTGGCAAGGGCAGCAGCAGTGGACATAGGGTGGGTTATGTCTTGGCTGCAGACGTGTTCCCAATGCTGTAGGTGGATGTGAGCATCTCCATGCCTGCAGAGAGGGCATGTTCTTCATGTGTGGTTTGGAGTTTTGTGAGTAACAGCTCGGGCTGAGCTCTTTCGCACCCCCCATATTGCCTAGGCTATCAGCGTCATTTTAGCAATCCTATTCTGTAATCCAGGGTTGGCTCTTACTGCTTGCAACCTAGCCTGATTCAGCGAAAGGCGTGGAGATCTCTGCTAGGATTTCTTGAGATCCTAACAACAAAAACAGCTTTCATCTATTCTGAGTTTGTAAAGTGCCTGAAACTGTGCCTCTGTATGTATTCTCTCTTGGAATTCTAGGGCACCATGAGGTAGTACTATTCATATCTTCACTTAGAGTGGAAACACATCTGTGCTAGCAAGGTTCTGCAGGACTCGCCCAAGGACTCACAAGAGGATAATGAGATGCTGCGATAATAGAGAATGCCTTGAAGCAAAATGTGGACGGTAGGGTAGACTGTGG
>NW_023505340.1:0-40894 GCF_004664715.2 Peromyscus leucopus | reverse complement strand
TAAGTCAAAATTGGAATTTAAAGTGATTAGTGTGTCTTCATGTGACCCAGAGTTGTACGCACATGTATTAAAGAAAATAACTTGAATACATTCATATCAAGTTAAGAACATTATGGAATTGAAATTATCTTTTATCTTTGAGTGTTTTCTCAAACAAAAAAAACAACAAAAATGAGAATATGTATTTTGCTTAATGTTAATATTTTGTTCCTAGTAAATTTAAATTTTTCCAAGCTAGATATTATCTTTCTTATCTGACTATTTACTACCAGTACTTTAGAGGCAATTTTATTTAAAATTATGAGTTTATTTCACACTTGATATTACTAAACTAAATTTAATTTCAGTCTTGGTCTTACTAGAATTTTAAAAAATGTATCATAGGATTTTAATTCTCCTTTCTTCTATATTCTGTAAAATATCACTATGAAATGTCCTAACTCTTTGTGACTTTTTCTTTGTAATGTTTTATTTTATATAAATATCCGGTATTCTGTTTGACTCAGCTTGAAGCACTTCTGTCTTGTCATAATGTGAAGGAATTGATTATCTAAGTGTCAGGTCCCTAAGGTTTGTCCTGGTTTTGACATCCAAACACTTGACTTTTAAGTGATTTCTAATGCAGGCAGCATGCACTCTATCCCTGGGGCATCACATTTCTTTCAATAGTGGCCACATTAAACAATTACTGCGGGGCATCTAAATGGATGCTGTGAAGTAAATAGAAAAAGGATGGACCACAGCTAGCAAGCTTGAAAAAGAAATTGAATCAGAACGCTTTGACAAACCACTTGTAAAAAGTGAGACATTGTCATTTTTGAAAGCCGGAACATGATAGAAGCCTGTAGACTTTCTTAAGATCTAATAGTCCCAACTACGATGAAGAATTTGTCCACAAACATTGGGAGAGAAAATGAGTCACCATCAAATTCTTCCTTTGACAATTTAAACATTTACTTTGAAAGGAACAAATGTACATTCCCTATACTTTTGTGACTAGTAACTCTATTTAGCCATTGTATTGGTGCTAGTGTTATTTCTGTGTGTTATTGTGTGTGTCTGTTTGTGTGTGTGTGTATGTGTGTGTGTGTGTGTGTATTTTAAGCTACTATGCACCTAACAATATGTGTGATATCAACATGACAACTTATTAACCCATTGCATCATATCCTTCTTTCTTTTCTTTTTTCCTTTGATTTAACAGCATTTCACTCTGAGGTGAGGCTGGCATCAAATTCATTGGAAATCTTGTGTTTCCTTCTACATCCTGGCAGTAAAGACATGTACCACCACATCTAGCCTGAGGATAACTATCTGTAAGGGCATTGCCTGATTGAGAAAGTAACATTTCTCATGAAACATCACTGGCCAAATTTCATTCATAAAACTAGAAACTAACTAAGAAATATTACCTAATACATCTGTGGTGGTTTGAAAGAAAATGGTCTTTAAATGGAGTGGCAATATTAGGATATATGGCCTTGTTGGAGGAAGTGTGTCACCATAGGGGTGGGTTTTAGGGTCAGTCTTGCTGAGGTTTCCCTCAGTGTGACAGTAAATTGACTTCCTGCTGCCTACAAGATGTAGCACTCTGAGCTCCAGCACCACCTCTGCCTGCATGTGGCCATGCTCTATGCCATGATGATAACGGATTGAACATCTGCAACTGTAAACAAGCCAACCCAATTAAATGTTTTCTTTCTAAGAGTTGCCATTGATCATGGTGTCCCTTCATAGCAAAAGAAACTCTAATACAACATCAATTTTATTTTGGAAATGAATGTGAACTTGAATAATGTTTCATATGGGAAATATAAAACTTACATATTTTATCAGAAAAAGTAATAAATAATCTCAAAAACATTGTCCTACTTAATATTCTTAAAGATTTGTTTAAAAAGAAAAATATTTTGTTAGAAATATTTTCCATATGAAAGTGACAAGACATTGATTCAAACATGTTGATTTATCAGTGTCTATTAAAATAGTATTTAGCTATAGTATTTTAAATAGTATCTTAAGAGATGAGAGAAAATCTGAGAGTAGTGATTCATCTAAGTATTCTTTCTATATGTAGCTATTACTTTGAATTATCCTGTAACACATATTCCCTCTCTCTCTCTCTTTTCTCTCTCCTCTCCTATTTCTCCGTTGTAAATATCAAACAGATATGATATGCTGAGAAAAAGAGACTTTAAATTATCGTATGAATATTATCAAATTAATGAGTTTAAATTATCTTATTTAAATTTAATGTTTGGGTTCCTAGGGTGATATTAGCATAAATGTCATTATAAACAAACTACTAAACATAGGTAATATCCTGAAGTGGTGGGGTGTTTTATAAAGAGGATGTAGCTTGAAATACAGACACAAAGGAATTTTTGAAGTAAAAATTAATACGATCAAGGTGCATGTCAAAATACCAACAATAGGTAACCAGAAATGATCAGAAAACCAAAGTATGTTAGAAGTCATGACCACTGAATCTAGAAATTGTCCTTTCTAGCCATCTGCTTTGACAGTCAATATTTCACCTACCAGGAAGAAGAACTTTCTATTTATAGATGGCACCAATTAGGCACTGTGGCATACGAAATACTGGTACTGCTCAAGTGTAGCAGTACCAAGTTTGCAGTGTCAAAATCTAGATTGCATTTATGATGAGTTTGGAAAAAAAAATAGAGAGAAAAAGAGCCAATAATCCCTGTGTCAGGAGATCCACTGGATCATTTTCTGGTCTGAGAATTATTTCTGAAGATGAAATACAGTCACATTCATTTGTGGTTTGTATAGGAAGCAAAACAAAGGGGAAAACAGTTCAGGCACATGGAGCATTTCCAGAAGAAATCAAAAAGCAATTTTAGACACGTGTAAGGACTCTATTAACCTAGATCTTAGGACAGCATGTATGCAACTGTTCTCTCCAGAAAGTTGATAATCTGTTCCGGGAGATTTTTTTGGGGTTTGACATAAGTACTATCAGACCAACATATACAAATTCCTAGTCCACACACAATAACAAAGAACTACATTCTGTGATGTCAAGTTCATCCTTCAACGAAATCCAAGTTTCTAAGACAGTACACAAGGCTCAACTTGTAAACCATTCGACTTTTCCCCCAACGTTACAAATTCAATCCAGGGCTGCATATATAATAGGCAGGCACTCTGCTGTTCTGCTCAGCCCCAGCCTTGACTTCTTGAATACATGGTTTTTTCCAGGTAATTTTGAGTGTTTTCACTTCCTGGTGTAGCCAATTTGGTCTTGAATTACCCTCTCTTTAATTTTCTAGAGTTCTGAGATTTCAGATGTGTCATTACCACACTATTAACACTTTTCTGTATGTGCCATTTCTGCAAAAATTTCCAAGTATGAAAGGAATATGGGGAGTCCTAGTATTTGAGTATAAATCAAGATAAAATATAGGGTTGTTCAGAAATGATAAGGTTGATCCTCCTTCCACTTAGGCATTGACGTCTTAAATTCTTAGGTTTAGACACCATGGCACACTCTGGTTCCATTGTGTCACACTAGGGTTATCTTGTCTGCTTGGAAAGAAATACTGATTTTGATCAAAATGATATCACATAAAAACAAGTCCTTTGTAACCTCATTTTTAATACTGAAAATGTGAAGTGATTAATATCTATAAACTGAGGAATGAATCAATTTATAACATTAATGCATTGCAACATATTTCAAGAATGACTAAAAGCAACATTTATGAATATGTATATAACTTAAGGTAATGGAAATGAAAACTATTAGGTGGTTATTATTATTCTAGCTAAATCTATAAGCTTCCAAATTGTGATGTAGTTTTTGTCTACTTATATAAGAGAAATTGAGGAAATCCATCAGAAGCATGAAACCAAACCCAGAGATATATTCTCTTTAGAGAGAGAGAAGAAAGAGCTAGCAAAGGAATATAATACTTTTAGCTGTGTCTCTACACTATTTTTCCTTGAAGAAAATATGAAGCAATCATGGGGAAGTTTAGTTGGAAATTTTCTGTGTCCTGACCACCCTGTGGCTTCTCACAACCCAAGTAAAAAGGCTATATTAATTATAACTTGCTCGGCCATTAGCTCAGGCGTATTAGATTAGCGCTTATACTGAAATTAACCCATAATTTTATCTATGTTTAACCACATGGCTTGATACCTCTTCTTAGTTCTGCCTTCACATCTTTTGCATCTGTGTCTGGATGGTGTCTCCTGACTCAGCCTTCCTCTTCCTAGCATTTTCCTCATCTGATCACTCTGCCTATATTTTCCTGCCTGGCTACTGGCCAATCAGCATTTTATTAAACCAGTGTACAGCACATTATCCCACAGCAGAAATGTACATATATTATTATATATAATGCTTTATTATGTATATGTAATATATATATTATATATATATTTCTGTATTGTATATGTTGTATTTTCCTTCTAAAGCAAATATCTAACAATTTCTTCTAAAATGAGTTCAAAATAGATTTTAATATCCATGTATCTTACATTGAAAGCATTTAGGATGTCATTAATGTTAACCCCAAGAGCTTGCTAAAAAGACTCCCCAACAGTGTTTGATATAAAATTGACCAAATTTCTAAACATCAGGACAAAATTTTATCTTAATTTCCTATAGCCTGAAACAAATTTGTAGAAGGAGTTTTCTGTCTAGACCACTGATAAGCTCTGTCAAACCAGCTACTCCACAAATACCACAGAGAGACTTATTAATTATAAATACTTGGCCAATAGCTTAGGCTTGTATACAGCCAGCTCTTACAAATTAATTTAATCCATTTTATTTAATCTACGTGGTGCCTCAAGGCTCACTTACCTTATCTACAAACTTCCCATGCTGCCTCTTCTGTGTTTAGTTCACGACTCCTTCAACTCCATTTTCCTTCTTCCCAGGGTTCTCTTTGTCCCAAAAATCCTGCCTAGCTATTGGCCAATCAGCTTTGTATCAAAAATGACAGAAATCTTCACCGTGTACAGAGGATTATTCCACAGCATTTCCCCTTTTTTTCTAATTAAAGGAAGTTTTTAACATTAACATAGTAAAACTATATATTACAAAAACAGTTATCAAGTAAGAATTACAGTTACAATATAGATATTGAGATGTCTTACACTATTTATTATATAATAAAACTTGGAGACCAGTATAAAGATAAGAACTAAAAAAAATCACAATAATAATGGCATATATACTGTCATAACCTTCCAGACCCACCTCCTCTTCCCCAGAGGCCTCTTTTTCTCAAGTCCAGGGGAACTCTATCATCCATTCCAACCAGCTGAATGTGAATCCCAAGTCTTGCAACAATGTCTTGATACCAAATGGACAGTGGACTATTACAGATAAGATTCCTATAAACATTTTCCCCCTTTTTGTCTATTAAAAGGAGAGGTTCTAATTCTAACAGTAAAACTGTTATATAATAAAAATAAATTATCAAGTATTGTCCAAAAAGAGAGGAAAGGTATTAACTTTAACAAAATGAAACTATGCAAGAACATTTATTAAGAAATGCATTCACTATGTCCAGTCAAAATGTGGATTTGAAAAAAAAAATAGAGGAAATGTTCTCCATCAGGCTTACTTCTCCTGGAAGATTCCAAAGTTTTATATTAATTTACTTTTTAGTAAGACTTAAGGAAATGATAAACCTTAACTGTGGTAGGGATTCTCAAACTCAGTCACTAATAGACTTGAGAAGGATATGTGTGCTTGTATAGACAGTTTGTGTAGAGGTCTAAATAAAGTGCATTGGTGTCTGGGTGAGATGATCCAAAGTGTTGAAGGAAAATGACAAGAAACTCAGCTGCTGCTGATTATTGCATGGTCAATTGAGGGTTTCCTCTTGTAATTTTTGGGCAATTCCTCACAGTTGTTGGTTCTTACGGTCGATTAGAATAGATCTGCGAGCATCACATTTCTGAGGAGCAATGAGGTAAATTTGAGAGGACTGTGCATACCCGTGTGCTAGGATGGAGTGTAAGTTCCCATGACGGTGGTGATGTGTGCGCCTATTTTTGAATATTGTTTTTTACGCTGACGATTAAGAGTTTTCCCATTATCCATGAGCGTCCTGGACATTTGGCCGTAAGCGTGAAGGTGCTCGGAATTCGGGATGTGTAGAATATGTATGTGGGTCGCGCACAATGATTGGTGAGAAGGCGAATAGTGATGCTGAACTATGGCGTCAATCATGTAACGCTTGCAGAAAAAACAAGCTCATTAGCTATGTGCGTATTTTTGGAAGCTTGTGTGTTCTTTGATTAAGTTCTAGTATGAGTTGTGAGCAATAAAGCACTTGAGTTTCTGTAGTGGGCGTCTCATGTGAGAATAATGGTTTGTCTGTAGTATTGGCTATTGCGGCACCGTTGAGAGTTATGATCAGATAGCTAGGAGGCAGTGTGATTTTTTTTAACAGCAGACATTAGGGTTCGCTAATTTACTTAAATTACGCTCTATGGGGATAGGATTATTCCCGGGGCCATGGTGCCGGGGAGTTAATGTGAGAACGACTACAGTGACATTGATTGAGCTGGCCTGTGACGGGGCCTCCTAAGGCATTTTACCGGATTAGATTGACTTGGACACGAATTTAACCGTGTCCTATCCTATGTTGATACGTTTCATTAAGTTTGCTGTCCTTGATTGTTATGACTGCCAAAAGTTGGGATCTACTGTTTGGTTTAAAGATCCACTAGGAGAAAAAAAATCAAAGATTGTTTATGTCTATGGTAAGCAGTCTCGTATGAGCTTAACAATACTCTTGTTTTAGGAGCTTGGGTTTCACAAGTGAAACATACTGACGTTTTCGGCTTTTATTTAAAGAATGTTTTTTTGCATACAAATCACCTCTACGCCTATACGCAAGTAGTCACCGATAGTATCGAGACTTAATGGTTGACGTTGATGTTTAGATCTACTTACATCTATGTGGATGTTGATCTCAAACTTTCATTTTAAAGGCTTAGATTTTCCTGTCTTGTTGCATTGTGCTTAGCAGTTTCGAAGGCAACGGATTCGCAATTACTGAGTTGTCTACACTTCTGTATCTGATATGCATGCACGGATTTCGCAGAGACTGGTGCGGTTGGAGGTGATTAGGACATGGTGTGTAAAAATCAGTGAAGAGGCTTCTGTGTGGTGCCCTGGTACGCAACTCTGTTAAGGTCAGAAGCAGGGTGACATAGACGCAGTTTCGGTCTACTTACTTAGTCTTATCTGGCCTATGTTAGAGCTGGTGTGCCAAGTCACTCTCGATAGTATCTGTCTTTATGGAGCATCAGTCGGAGATACTTGGTATGCTATGCAGTCGATAATATAGACCTGTGCTTTTCGAAATCAATGTATTGGCTTGGCTGTGTGGTGGTGCACGCGTAGGCTACGGAAGGCTAAGGCTGGATTATTGGAAGAACTGATCTTGGGAACTTCAAAACTTCTGAGCCCAATTTCATCTGGTTTGATGTACTCGGCTAGCCTACATTACTTTCCGACCAAGTATTCATGTGTTATGGAGACGCAAGGCTCTTACTGCACATATATGCCGTTGTAACAATCATGTATGTTGGCTGCAGTCTGTGCGGTGGGAATATTGATCCTGATTGTCTATTTGATCGTGCTCAGGTAAATTTACGAACATCTCTCTCACTCGTAAAGAAATTGAATACCAAGTACCTTATATGAAGACTCACTGCTATATCGAGGCTAATCGGTTGTAAACGTAGTTCCGCGTGTATAATCTGGAGGCATATGATGGTTCAATAGAAAGGATGTCCGAGTAACGCTTGCAATAACGTATCGAGGAGCCCAGGCTTTATCACCGTGTGTAGGTTGTTAACCTGTATATGTGGTGCAAGGTGGGAAAATTTAAGTTGGGTTTTTCTGAATAACTTTGGCTGTGGTCCCGCTTAAAGTTAGCAAAATGTTAATGTGTGGAAGTAGTGTTCTGCTCTATAAGTATTTTTCTCTGTGTTTTCTACATCATGTTATTATGTGAAGTTATGTAGAATTTATTAGGTTAATTATTAAGGATTATTTTGTTTTTTATCACGACAGGGTTTCTCTGTGTAGCTCTGTTGGGCTTCCGTGGGGACTTGATGTCACGCTGTGGTAGCGCGCAGCTGGCCTTCGTATGAACTCACAAGAGAGGATCCGCCTGGGCTCATGCCTTCCGAGTGCGTGGGGAATTGAGATGGTGTGTGCATCCACCGGACGAGGAGCGAGTTCGTCGAGTTGAGATCGTATTAGCTTCCTATTGATGAATGGTAGTATGCGCCCCGAAGCTTGTGGTAGGCGAAGGCTGGGCGGATGCATTCAAGTTTATTTCGATTATTAAGATTGGAGGATTTATGTTATGTTAGTGATATGGTATATGGATTGTTCTTGCCTGCATTATGCGCTAAAGGCCGAGACGAGGGCAAACATAAATACGATTATTAAAGCATGTGAGGTTGTTGAACACATTCGTGGATTGAGAGGAATGAACGTTATGAGGCCTCGCTGAGGAACAGCCAATGCTCTAACGTCGTGAGGCATTCTCTTCGCCTATTCTTTATAATTTTGTATTATTATATTTTTCCAAGCTTGTATCTATAAGCAGTTCATTTTGATAGTAGTTTGTTTATTAGTAGGTGATCTGTCTTAGAGCCTTGTATCTTGACTAGTCACAAATTTGTATTAAGTTAATTATTTTGTCGTAGCGCTTGTATGATTATGCAGGTCTAATATTTATTTAAATATTTTGTTCATTAGTAAGTATTCTTGGAAGGCTGTAGTATAATTATGCAGCTGAGATAACTGGTTCTAGAGGCTTTGTATCTTATTGAAGTTAGAGGGTGTGTAAGATTTGTCTTAAGGTTTTTGTGATCTGTATTTAGATCAATTCTATATGATATTTGGGACAGATCAGGATTAGTGCTTAACCATTAGTTAAGGGATAAAATATGAATGTATGCAAGGCCTGATACATGATTTGTACTGAGGCATTCAAGGTCAGATGATGGTGGTTCACGCTAAGTTGGGTTATTTAGCGTGATCAATGCATTGTATTATTTTCTCCTCGTTGCATTGTCCTATCATGAGCTGCAGTATAAACATGAACAATATTTTACCGTCTGCATGGTGATATGATGTCCATGTCTGCGAATTTGTATAGCATGGGAAAGATTTTAAGATTGCCATTTCCTTCTTTTTTCTTCTTCTTTTTAAAAATTCTTTTTATTACTTAGTTATTTATTTAATAGCCTCATTCGCCATTTTAAAAATCTCCTAGTGTCTTACCATCTCTGATGATGCAATGGGTGCTAGAGTTGTGATCAGATGTAGTGACACGTTTGACCAGCAGGTGGAGAAGGCACAGCACCAAGGAGGAGCGAGGAGGGATGTAGCTGCAAGAAGAAGCCAGCACTGTAGCTCAGCACATTAGGGGCGAGTGCTCTCCCGCTGGGGAGCAGTAACCTGCCTATGGCAATGGGAAAAATTGGCCAGGCAGCCAGACTAGCTTCTTCCCTGGTGACTCTGAGCACAAGGTCAATTGGTCTGAGAGGGGCGGCTGTGCTACACTGGCAGGCTGGAGGCAACTGTAGTTGTTTTGGATATGTGTTTCCTGCCTTGCCACTAGCAGCATCAGTAGGGGTAGCCAACTTTGGCTGCTTGGTGACAGCAACCACAAAAAAACTGAGCCCCCAAACAGGTCTCAGGTGGCTGTGAGCTGGCCTGGGGTTGGTAGCCCAGAAAGGCGTTCTAAAACCCCAAATGCAGGAAGCAGGCCAAAGGGGGTTGGGGAAGGGTGAGATATATTCTTGCCACTGTACCTCAGGGAGACTGCAGTGGTTGGTGTGGTCAAATTACTGCCTTTTGATATGGCTTAAAAATGCCCCCACGTGGGGTACTAGATATTGTGATTTCTTTTATCATTTTATAAATAAAACTATTATGTAATAAAACTTTGGGGAGAAATTTAAAGATAAAAACTGAGACAGCCGGGCACTGGTAGTGCATGCTTTAATCAGCACTAGGGGGAGCAGAGATGAGCAGATCGCTGTGAGTTCAAGGTCAGCCTGGGTCTACAGAGTGAGTTCTAGGAACAGGCTTAAAAAATTACATAGAAACCCTGAGTGGAAAAAAACAAAACCCAAACTAATACCACCACCACCAACAACAAACCCAGAGCAGTCACAACAACTGTGACACACACTGTCACTTCCCAGCTCAAAAAAGCCTGGCACAACCATCTGGGCCTTCACTTCCTTCCCTGGGGGCCTTTCTTTCTCAAGTTGTCAGGAACTCCATGATCCATTCTGACTAGCTGAATGTGAATCCCCATC
This sequence comes from Peromyscus leucopus, assembly GCF_004664715.2. Classification (NCBI taxonomy): domain Eukaryota; kingdom Metazoa; phylum Chordata; class Mammalia; order Rodentia; family Cricetidae; genus Peromyscus; species Peromyscus leucopus. The sequence goes on along the minus strand of NW_023505340.1, from coordinate 30,550 downwards.
CTCGGTGAAGCAATGCCTGACTCCACTTGGATACAGAGTCACAACATAGCTAGATTCCCATAACAGAAATTCACTCCTAACCATTCATGGCTTGTTACATCAGAAAAGACATTGCAAATTTTGCTGTTTTGTAGTTTTGCTAATATTGCTTTACGTCTGTGTCTGACTGACACTCTCTTTCTGTGTGTGTGTGTGTGTGTGTGTATGTGTGTATGTGTGTATGTTTCTAAATGTTTAAATTATAGTTTATGAGCAGTAGTTTATTTTTCAACATTATATTTTTAGAAACAAAATAATATCTGTCAAGTACAAGGACTTGATTATTACATAAGTTGTTTTCACATTATGAAAAATGTGCACTTTATAATCTCAATTTATAAATTTTTAAACTCAACAAGAAAAAAGCATAGAAATTTATTTAAAATATTAAAAGCTACAATAAGCAAACAGAAGTTCCAATATTAAACCAAATCTCCATGCACATGCATGATAGCTCCCTGTGGAGAGAAAATGGTTCATAGAATTAATTTTTTTTTTTTTTTTTTTTTTGCCTAGTATCGGGAATTATTGGGAATTGTAAAACTCATACATGAAACATCCATTCTCCGAGTAAACAAGTCACAAGGTGTCTGGTACTATGCTTGATTTGATATTCCGAGTTCGTGTTCAATTCTTAAGGTACTTCCTCAATGTTGGGGGCTTCACTTCTTGAAACTGGTCAGACAAATCTCTGAGACTTACATAAGGCTTGGAATCCGCAAAAAGTATCATTATCTCAACAAGAACAAAGAAATAATAAAGGATGGAAGGAGGAAAGAAGGATAAGTAATCAGAAAATAATGGTATTGTAAATAAAAAAAAAATTTAAAAAAACAAAAACAGAATTTTCCCCCTTTCAATCAGAGCAGAAATAAATGGGTACACATTTTAAGCCTTAAATGAGAATTAACCTTCTCATATTCAAATGGGCCTTCCTTTTGTGCTAAAACATGGGTTACTAAAGCTGTTATAGCAATGTATCCTACAATCTGAAGTAGAATGGAAGTCTAAGGAATGCAGAGAACTCAGGCCTTCTATCTGTGTAATGTCGGTTTTGAGTTGGCCTTGGAATTATCCCATCCTATTAAGAAAAACTCTTCAAGGACTATGGAGCTCCTCCTGGTGGTAGGCTTCTACACTGAAAGCATCTGCTTCACACTTAGAACAAAAAGAATATTAAGCAAATACATATGCAATTTATCTATAAATTTGATAACTGTGTTCTTAGGAAACTAAGGATTGAATTATGCAATTTAAAATCACAATATATTGTCCTAACTATTAGCATTGATAGCTTAAGCATCAAGACCAACATAATAATAATATAGGAAATCCAGACTCATCAACCAAATCATAATTATCTTTGATACTGCAGTGCCAGTATCTTTTAAATTTAACATATATATTTATGATTTTTACCACAGTCAAGTAATTTTCATACTATTATATAGCAGAGAAATTGAGTCCAAAGACATTTAAGCAACCACCTGAAGGTCACCATACATTTCATGGTTGAATGGATTTAAACCATGGCTTGTTTGCTCTTAAAGACTTTTGATATCTTTCTTGTGTCATGGGACTTCCAGTAAAGTTATAAATGTCCAATGCTGAGAAAATTAAAAATATATCACTGATATTTCACATCTATGCTCAGTTATTATAAGCTGATGCTCTGCTATTATATGAGGGATGGCTGAAAGGGGAAAAATATGAGTCACTGTATACATATCATGCTGCTAATGTAGTCACTGTCTCTAGAGCCTGTCACCACATGCAGCTCTGCCACTTTCGTCTGCCAGCTGTCCAGAGCCTTTGCACAAAATGAGCTCTCCCATCACTGATGCCTCAATTCCCCAGGGAGCTGGTTGCTTGTGCCTTTCAGGATCCCAGGTATACTTCAGTGCTGGAGTACTTGAGATTACATCCCAGTATGCACTGGAGGCAGATCTGCTTTGCATATCCAGGGCCATGAAAAAGACACTGTTTGATCCATGTATGAGGCAGAACCAAGGCCATTCATTGATTTAATACTCTTCTGAATGTGCCTAGCACGGTTTGTTGAAAATAATTGTCTGCTTCTGAAAATAAAATCAATCCATATATTAAGATACAGAAATAAGTACATTAGGTATTTTAAGTGATTCTTTTAATTCTGAAAAAACATTTTCTCTAAAATTTAGGTGAAAAATAAAAACAGGGTATAACCATACTAATACATATAGTGTAACAATTTAATGCCCCTCATGTTGGTGGTTTTAAGTGATTACATGTGGTGTGGTCAATCCTTTGATCCCCACAGGTGAGAAGAGAGGTCTTGTGCCACTGAGCATTGCGGGAGGGTAGAATTAATTGTTTCCCCCAAATGGCTTAGCCCTGCGAATTTAAATTCGAGAAGCAAATGCCAGAAAATCGATTCATTTGCCTCATTGCACAGAGCTTTCTTAGACACTTGCTCATCCTGTTGCAGGCAGGGGTCACATGGTAGAGGTCACGTGTTTGTGCATTTCCCCACACACTCTGAGCTCAAGTGAGGTCAGGATCATCTGGGCAAAGCAACATCAGAGAGCTTGGCAAGCCAGTAGTATACTGTGCCTCTGGTGGCAGTTGGTGTTTCTGATGCATCTGAGATGAAAAGGCATTAAGCAGCAATGCTGCTGAGGTGGGTCCACTTGGACTCCTTGCCACAAATGCCATGAAATATTTTAATTCAGCTGTTGGTTGTGAAGGCTGTGTTTTTGCCTGTGTTATACAAAGGCTCATATGAGCCCTTTAGAATGCAGCCTTCTTTTGTTAATTCCTTAGCTTTAGGATTCGATGAGTTAATCGCAGAGTTCATCAATTACTTTCTGGGACTTTCATTGTCCAAGGCTAAGTGGCAAAGTGTGAAAATGAATTTGAACTCTAATTGAAAATTATCTGTGCTGTTTGGTTCATGTTAGGATTGTCATCCCAGAGGTCAGTTCTAAATGACATGTCAGACTCTTCCTGACAGTTTGCATACAGCACAATTTACTCAGAGCTCAGCAAAGCCAGCAGCAGAAGATGAGCAGGTATTGAACTGTCAAGTGGGGACAACCCTTGTGACAGCTGATGCATATGAGATATCACTCCTCCATAACAATGTAAGCTGCTCCTGCTGTTCCTCCCCTGTTCCTAATAATAACATTTTTTTAAACCAATTTACAGGTGTATTTTACAGAGATCACCAGCTTTCCAGAGGTTTGAAAACCTTAAGAAAAGAGATAAATGCAATTGCCATAGAACTCTGAGAAACTCTGACTTGCAATTCTCTTAGGGAGGACCGTGGAAAATATAATAATGAAAACAGATTGGGATGATATAAGTTTGGGAATTTATATTCATAGACTTTATATATTTTAATGTATTTCATAAATTCACTTCTCACTTTGTTTTAGTAACATAGAAACAAATTGTTTTAAGTTAATGCTTGCCTCTGATCACCAAGAAAATTAATATAAAACCATCCAGAGACTGATGAAACTCTTTCTCTTTAGTGCACTTTTGTTTCCACCTCTGAGCACAGATCTCCCAGAGACACATGTGTGGAGAGATAAGCCATAATAGAAATGTATTTCTAATGGAAGATATTATTTTTAAAATACTCTGGTTATAGGAAAATAGTGTTCATATATGACTTTTAACAATAACATTATATTAGAACAAATCAACATATTATTCACAACGCAAACTTATCTTTTAAAATAGTTTAATACATACCTTTCCATTTGCACAAATATAATTTTTGAAATTCTGTGATAAATTTCTAAAAAGAACTATTTAATTTTCATTGTCATGCTTGTCTTTGTTTTTGTTAATCTATACATTTACCATGCTATTCAATGGAAGCCTACAGAATGGAAAATGGTCTTCACCAACCCACACCTGACAGAGTACTGATCAAGATATGTAAAAAATTCAAGAAACTAGACATCAAAAAAAAAACCACAATTTATCCAATTTCAAAATGGGATACATGTGGTGATATTTTTTTTTGCATTAATAAATAAAGCTTGCCTGGAGAATGAGGAAAGGCCAGCCATTTAAAGCAAACAAAGAATTCAGGAAGCACATGTCCTTAATCCCTTTGCAAGCAGGATCTCTGTGTGTTCAAGGCTACACTAGGAACAGAGCCAAGTGTGGTGACACATGCCTTTAATCACAGTACCAACCATAGAGACCTGGAGGTCTGTACAGACAGACAGTGACAGAGCTGTGTAGGAAGAGGAAGTGAGGTAGCTTGGCTAAGAGCCAATGAGAGGCAGAAAAGAAAGACATATAAGCCAGCGTAGACAGGAAGTCGTGTGTAACTGAAGTTTTTCTGTGTCCTGCCCAGTCTGCAGCCACTCAGACGCCAATAAACACACAGAGGTTTATATTAATTAAAACTGCTTGGCAATTAGCTCAGGCTTATTACTGACCAGCTCTTACACTTAAATTAACCTATAATTCTTATTTATGTTTAGCCATGTGGCTTGGTATTTTCTCAGTTCTGCCTTGTGATCTTGCTTCATCTGTGTCTGGCTGGTGAGTCCAACTCAGCTCATCCTCTTCCCAGAATTCTCCTCTTGCTTGTCCCACCTATTCTTCCTGCCTGGCTACTGGCCAATCAGCATTTTATTTATCAACCAATCAGAGCAACACACATTTACAGCATTCAGAATGGCATTCCACAACAGTTGTGCTTTTTGGAAGCTGCAGAGTTGGTGAAGTGAGGTTAGCTCATGGTTTTCCATATTTCTCTGATCTCTCTAAGGCTTTTAACAAATATCTGGCTTCATGCTTTTTATTTAATAAGACATTGAGAAATTCAACTACAGGTACATATCTAAAGAGAGATTTCTCAACAGAAGAATTTCACATGAAAGAGAAACATTTAAAGAGATCTTCAAAATCCTTAGCCATCAGGGAAATGCAAATCAAAATGACTCTGAGATTCCATCTTACACCAGTTAGAATGGCTAAGATCAAAACACTAGTAACAGCTTATGCTGGATGTGATGTGCAACAAGGAGAAGACTCCTCTATTGCTAATGGGAGTGCAGACTTGTAGAGGTACTTTGCAAATCAATATGAGGTTTCTCAGAAAATTGGGAATTAATCTACCTCAAGACTTAGCTTTTAGGCATATACCCACAGGATACTCAGTCATTTCACAAGGATACTTACTCAAATATGTTCATTGCATCATTAATTAATATAATAGCCAGAACCTGGAAACAACCTAGATTCCCCTCAACAGAAGAATGGATAAAGAAAATGTGGTACATTTACACAATGCAGTATTACTCAGCTGTTAAAAACAATAACATCAGGAAATTTGAAAGCAAATAGATGGAATTAGAAAAAGGCATCCTGAGTAAGGTAACCCAGACCCAGAAAGACAAAAATGGTATGTACTCATTCATAAGTGGATATTAGCTGTAAGTAAAGGAAAACTATGCTATAATCTGTAACTCTAGAGAGGCTAGGTAGCAAGAAGGGCCATAAGGGGGATGGGGACACATGGATTTCTCTTAGAAGGGGAAATAGAAGAGATATCCTAGGTAGACTGGGGATCATCTGGGATGGGAACATGAGGGTTTGTTTGAGGGAGGGTTGGAGGGGTGGAGTAGTGAAAGAGGTGTATTGATGGGGGCTGTATTTTGGGGTCAAGGTAGAAATCTGGTGCAATGGGAAACCTCACACAAATCTACAAGGATGGTCCAAGCTAAGAATCATCTCAGTTGTGGATAGGTAACCTGAATTGGACATCTCCTGTAATCAGATTGGTAAACTACCTCAATTGTCATTAGAGAGCCTTCATCCCAGTGACTGAAGGAAACAGATTGCAGAAATCCACAGTCAGATGGGCGATCTCACTGGAATCCTGCTGGAAGAGAGAGAAGAAATTTTATGAAGCCAGGGGGTCAAGGTCATCCATAAGATAAACCCATAGAAAAAACTAACCTGGTCTCATATGAGCTCATAGACTCTGGACCAACAAGCTAGTTAGCCTACATGGGACCAACCTAGGCCCTCTACATATGTATGACAGTGTACATACTTGTGGGGCTCCTAGTGGTAGAAGCAGGGCCTGTCTCTAATGCTTTGACTGCCTTCCAGGATCCTCTTCCTCATACTGGGTTGCCTTGCCCAGTTAGTGCAAGAGAAGGAGCTTAGTCCTACCTCAGCTTGATAGGTCATGCATTGTTGACTCCCACAGGAGGCTTGCCCCTTTCTGAAAAGAAACAGATGAGTAGATTGGGGGAGAAGGGATGAGAGGAGAGGAAAAAGGGGAAATTGTGGTTGGGATGTAAAATAAATGAATAAATTTAATTAATAAAAAAAGAAATCCGTCAATAATTACACAAATTATATTAAGTAAGTTAGAGCACAGAATGAGTTCTATTTGGATATAAGAAAAATTTATGCCGATATCAGTGCATAATTATTATGCCTTTTCCTTCAATGTATTGGTGAAGCAATATTCCTAGGGATGATGGATATTTTCTTCCCTAACCATTCTGTCCTCTCTTTCTGAAAGTTTGGCTAATATTGATAAATACAGATGCTCAAGAATGCAGAGGGTTCTGGGTTGTGTTTCTGGGAGGGCTCACAGAAAAATTCAGCCAATCAAATAAGAGACTGAAACATATCTGATCGATATGCCCATCAGCATCATGAAAATTGATGAAGACCTGAATAGGTGATAGTTTCTGCTCCTTAAGGATCACCCACTATAAAGCAGAATTCTCTTGTTATTAATTTTACTCATTTATTGTGGTATTAGAAGAAACACTTGCAAAAAGCATACAAACTGATAAAGAAATAACGTTTCAAAATGCTGTCTAAATGTCTCTGTGAAAGAAAACATCATGCTTTGCCAAAGGAAAAAACCACAACCTAACATATAAGTGAAAAAGAAAAAAACTATGAAAACAAAAAAATCTGCACATGCACCCTGTGTTCAATGCGGCAGTTTTGTTCATTTCTTTGAAATCAGAAGGTTAACCTTAAGGCTTATGAGATTACTCAGTGGGTACAGGCATTTATTGACTAAACTGATGACCTGTGTTCCATTCTCAGAACTCACACAATGAGAGAAATAAGTACCTCCCAAAAATTATCATTTGAATTCCACAGAGTACTATGGAAACCTAATATAGTAGAAACCTCCTAAAATATATACATTAATGAAAGTTATCTAAATGAAGATCTGCCAAATAATGGAAGAGAGAGAGTCCAATTGGGAATCTCTTGTTATTTAACAAAATTCCAATACTGGAAATTGGTTATATCTAACTGAGTTGTTGACAAAGGGGCACAAGAGGATCCTCAAAAATTCCTAGGTCTTTTTGCAATAACAATAATAGGTTGCTTTCCATATAAACTTACAGCAAGGTCTCATTGCTGAAGAAAACACCTACAGAACTCATTGAACATGGAGATCTCGGCTGGTGCCTACAAAGATCCTTCACCCTTACAGTCCTGCATCTTTGGTACAGCAAGATACTCTGCATGTTCTCAAAGAGAAAAATAACCATCAAGGAGGCTACAAAACTTTCATCTAAAGTGGTATACTGTCTGCAAAATATGCTAGGTCAATGATGACACAAAGCTTTTGGGAGTAACCAACCAATAACTTGATTTGACTTATGGACCACTACATTAGATGGAACCTATACCCAACACTGCTTATGTGACCAAGAACTTTAGCCTCAATAGCCCAGGAAACTGGGGTCAAACCAAATAATACTGGTCTTAACAGAAGAAAAAAAATAGTAATAAAATTGTAGTTGGACTTTCTTGTCAGACTTTCTTTTGGCCACCAGCCACCAAATAATGACATGGAGACTTATTATTAATTATGAAAGCTTGATCTTTAGCTTAAGTTTGTTCCAAACCAGGTCTTATAACTTAAATTAACCTGTTTCTATTATTCTATGATTCTGCTACATTGTTCTTTACCTCTCCTCCGCTCTGCATATCAGACTTACTCAGTGTCTCACTTGGCATCTCCTGAGCACCTAGATTCATCCCCATGAGTTCCTCTCTCTCCTAGAAGTCCTGCCTATTCTCTCCCACCTAGATATTGACCATTTAGCTCTTTGTTAAATCAATCAGAAGGCTGCTTAGGCAGAAACACATCTTTACAGTGTACAACAAGATTATCCCACAACATAAAATGACTCCTAATGATATTCTGAAGTATTCACAAATCAGTGCCTTTTTCAGCAATCATCAGAGCAGCTTCTTCCTGCAGCAGATGGGAACAAATACAGAGACGTACAGCCAGACATTATGCAGAGTGTTCTTTCTATTCCAGCCCTCTGCCTCTCAAATCTATACAAACTTTTTGATCCTTACACTTCCAAAATACATAAAACTTCCTAAGACTGACATTTGCCCTTGTAGCCTTCTTCTCCAAAACTCTGGACACTATCCACAGCTCGCCTCCCTGTTTATGTACTTTTGCTGGAAGCCCTTCTGTTCAACTCTTTAAAAAAAAAAAAAAAAAAAAAAAAAAAAAAAACAAACTCTAGGATCCTGTCTCACAATGTCTTCACACCACTACCTCCTCCAACTCTTAAATCCCTTCTACCATTTTGGATTCTGTACCTCCAATCATCTGTTATCAAAAATTCATCACTCGAATTTATTACCTGGTCCTCCCCTCAATCCTTCCACACTGGTCCCTTTGCCTCAATGTCCCCCACATCCTCTACACTCCTTTCTTGAACTTCTCAAAGACCTTCTCCCCCATCCATTTCATACACTTGTCCTCTTGACCATTCAATTCTCTCTTCGGAATCAAAGCCAAGTTTTCTCAACTTTTCCACAGCAACTGTAGCGCCCCCCTGACACACACACACCAGCAAACCTGTTACATACTGTACCTCTCATCATTTGACAAAAGCCTTTTAAGTTACATTCTCAACACAACCAGTTCCTTCTTTTATATAATAGTTGTTCACCAGTTAACCATATATAGCCAACCTAAATTTTCCTGAGTTCTCTCACAAACTCTCAGACTCCAGACAAGTATTACTGTCAACCAACAGCCTAAGTTTTCCCCATGTTGCCTATTCCTAAGGTGGAATCTCTCCTCCTTTCACTGTGATCTCTTCCTGTTCCTTGGTCTTGGGAATCCTTTTCCTAACTAGTAGGATCATGAACCTAACAGAGTTCTAAATATACATCCAAGAGAAAAATTCTTTCTAAACTCTTTACCTGTACCTCTGTCCCTAGTCTATCTGTCCCAACAAATTTCAAATCAGCTACATACTGTTCCAGCAAATCTAGTGCCAGCCCCAGCTGTTACCTCAGAATCTACATTCGGGCCAGCCTCATAAACTACACTTCCCTAGCCTCAGATTGTCCCACAGAACCTGGACACAGCCTGAACTTGCCAACCTTGGCCAACAACCCAGCTTCATTGTGTCCCCTAAAAATGACACCCCAATGTCAGCAGGAAGCAAGCCAGAGAGAACAGCACCCACTCACCAAACACCCAGCTACTCAACAATAAAACAAAAAGGTGGGAATGAAGGGGACATTAGCCCACTTGAGCATGTAGCTCCAGCAAGCCTTGCACTTCTCCCCCAATTCCTTCTGCCTTGCAAGAAACCTTTAGATTCATTCCTGAAGCTAGCCCCATGAATCTATTCCGTATTTGTCTAATCCCTTCTCCTGAGGCTGACTACCAAGGTCCAGCTATCAAAGTATTTAAATCAAGCAATCAAACCCCCCCTTTTTCACCTAATGCCCAATTAAACATTTAATTAACATACCCAGTTAAAATTTAACAACCTCATCCTAACACAGGCTTTCTCCTTGTATCTTTATAAACTGCCATTTTCCTATGTACCCCGCCTGTCTTCTCTCTATCCAGAAGCAGTCCCTTGTCCTCCTGGGACAAATATGCTGCCCCCTGTCTTTGGTTCTTTTCCCTTCTTCCTTTATCTCTCTGATATGTCCTCCTTTATCTCCTTTTATGTCCCTGATCCCTGACCTCTGCCTCTCTAGGAAAAATAAATCTTTGTGCTGAGAAACTTGGCTTTAAATGTCCTGAGATGATTCTTTTCCTGTCAAATGGACTCCACCATTTGTTGTGTGTGTGTGGTGTGTGTGTGTGTGTGTGTGTGTGTGTGTGTGTTTATTTGTTTGAAGTTTGGTTTTTGGTGTTAGGTTTCATTTTGGGTGTTGTTTTATTTTGTTTTCCTGTGGGGCTTCTGGGGGGATTATTTGTTTATTTATTTGGAGAAAGAACTTAAAGTTGAGTGGTTAGGTGATGGACCAGGCTGACTCAATTTTAAGATGGAAGCCATTTTGCTATAACTTGAGAACAAGTTCATTTCTGTTTGCTGCAAAATTCAAGCTGACAATGTTTTAACCTGTTTCTGGAATTTGACATGCTCCTTACCATATGGAGTTTGACTCACACCTTTAATATACCTGGATAAGAAAAGATGCTCTGCCAAATAATTTTAAGAATTCAATCAAGTTCCATTCCTAAATAGCCAAAAAATCTCTATGGAACCTCCCAATGTTTGAAACCTCATAATCTGGCAGGGTTTTTTTTTTGGGGGGGGTAGGAGTGGGAAGCTATATAAGCCTTCACTTTTTTCCTGTGTTCAATGTTATATTTTTCAAACCCTACTTTAGAGTTAGCTCTGTCCTGACATAAAATAAAGCTTGCTTACTTTGACTAAAGAATTTGTGTAATGGTCTTTATTCTTGCTCATTGAGATTAACATAGGGAGCAGGGAGGATTTGGAACGATTTGAGAGGGGGAATAATATGATCAAAATATATTTATTAAAAATTGTTTTAAAAAGAAAAAAAAAGAGAAGAAGAAGAAATGTTTGTTGCCAAAGCCCATAAACTCATGCAATTAGAAAATGCAAAATAGTACATTTTATCAAAATACTTAGAGAAACAAAACACTGAATCGGAAGTAGCCCTCCAGGTCTTAAAGGCATATGTCTCCAATACTGGCTGTATCCCTGAACACACAGAAATCTACCTAGCTCTTCTAACCATCAAACTCTTGCTATGGCTCTAATACTCTGACCCAGGGCAACTTTATTTATTAACATAAAATTAAAATTACATTTCAGTACAAATAAAATATCACCATAACATGAGTTCGGAAGAAAGCTCCATTGGTGAAATGTTTGGCTCGTGTGCACAAGAACCTGAGTTTATTCCCAGGACCTACGGTAACAACACAGTCAGGTGTAGTGACACTGGAATGTAGTTCAGCCCTAAAGAAGACATAGGTGAATCCTAGAGCTCTCTGGCTAATCAGAGAGTTTCACACCAGCATGAGACCCTTTTTATTTATTTTTTTTTTTATTTATTTTTTTTTTTTTTTTTTGGTTTTCGAGACAGGGTTTCTCTGTGTAGCTTTGCGCCTTTCTGGAACTCACTTGGTAGCCCAGGCTGGCTTGAACTCACAGAGATCCACCTGGCTCTGCCTCCCGAGTGCTGGATTAAAGGCGTGCGCCACCAACGCCCGGCATGAGACCTTTTTAAAAAGTGAGTTAATCCACTGATTTGAAATAAATCCAATTGCACTATTGGAAAGAAGTAATAATAAGCACAATATTGTAATGGTTGGGTTTGATACCCTTCAGTGAAAAGCCCTGTGGGATTACTATGTATTATTAAATAAATTGCTTTAAACATTCTCTTCTTATTTTGTTTCTTTTCTTTATAGAAAAAATAAGAAAACTTATTGTCTTCTACCAGATTTGGTACTATATTTACATTTCAATTACATTTTAACTTTAGCTGCACAACACCCAGAGTTGTAGTGCCACCAATTATATTGCTAGTAGGTTATATAATCTCCCAATTACAACCAAAAATAAATGCCAGGTGTTTGAATATGGAGTCATTAGAATGTACAGGAAGGGCTGCAGCTGACCTTAGTCTGTCCTGCTCAAATATAACATAGAACTCACAAGAGGAAAGAACTAAAAATTAGCACATGGATTCAACTGCCTGTACCCAGAAACCAGGATGGAGACAGTAGGAAGGAGAAAAGAAATGTCCTTGATGTGCACTTGACACTGGTCCTCTCTTTTCTGTGGCTCTTTGGGTTTGATTAGATGGATTTTTTTCTCTTTTTTTCCCCATAGTTTCATCTTGACCAATAGTAGGATATGCTACAAATCTATATGGTAGTTAAAGTACTAAAATGTGTATCTTCTACCCAAAAGTGAGCAATTAGAATTACATTCATTACCTGAATGTTTTCTCTTAAATAAGGAAAAAAGAATAAAAGACAGAAAACACAGTCAATTTATCAGTTCATGTTTGAAAGAGAGAAACAATTTGAACCCACAAGCCATTTTTTTATGTACAACTACAGTCATTTACTCATAATTTTATTTTATGAGATTTAGTATCAATATCTGTTTAACATTCTTTCTTAGTATACTTCAGTTTTGGTAAACATTTTATAATGCTGCTTAGCTAAATAATTGCCCACAATAGATAATGTCATCTTTGTTGAGTATGTAGCATATTCAAATACAGTCTGAAGCCATATAATCTGTCTGGCCTGAATCATCCTGACTTCATACTGAGCTAGTCCCTCTCTTTGAACCTGCCTGTCAACTCATACAGAGCAGTCTAGCAATTGTGGCCACTGACACTTTTATCTTTGCTATTTCACCTTTGCTGTATTATTTTGTGATCATATTAACATGTTCTGTGGTGATATATTGTGTACCCTAATAAAATTTGCCTGAAGGTCACAGAAGGAGAGCAAACCACCTCTAACAGACCAACTCCTCAGACTGCAAGTTCATGTGCAGACAAGCACACTCATGCATGCACAGAGGCCAGAGAAAGACAGCTGGTGTAATGCTTTATATCTCCCTGCCTTATTCCTTCGAGACTGGTTATATCACTGCATCTGGATGTAGGCTACAAAGCCCCAGTGACCCTCCCATTTCTATCCCACAGCACCAGGGTTACAGGTGTTTGCAGCCTTGCCTGTACTTTGACATAGGTTTCTGGACATCTGAAATCAGTTCATTGTGCTTGAGCAGCAAGTGTTCTTACCACCAAGTCATCTCCCATGTTACTTATTTTTAACAAAAATGGACCACAGATCTTGCTTTTGTTATCCTATCAATTCTATGTATTTATACTCATTTCAGTTAACGGTTCATCTTTATCCTCATATAATCAATTGTGCGAAAATGTCATGCCATTCTTCCAGATGCTTATCCACATCTTGCACTGTTAATCCTCCTCTCCATCAGCTGCCATCACTGTGGTCAGAACATTGAGATGACATTACCTGGACCTTCAGATAGCCCTACAGATGTTTTCCTATTTACACCATTGTCAGATTTTTGTCAATGTTTATTCTATCATTTTAAATCTCAGATCAGATCATAAAATATCTTGTTGAGAATATTCAAATGCTCGCTAAGTCATTCAAAGAATTCAGTGAACTTTGATTTGCAACTTCTACATGGAGTAGTTCTTTGAGAACTCTCTGGAGAAACAACTCTAGGGAATGTATTGGTTCTCTCCTTCTTCCACTTTTATGTTGCCTCTGGGAATCAAACTCATGTCTTCATACTCATGTGGTGAGTACTTTTAATGCTGAGCTGTCTCACTAGCCCCCAAATGCCTGTTTAGTAGAGTTTATTATAATGTCTGATATTGAATATAGTTTTGTAGTGCTGTTCACAGTTGCTTATTCCTCTTTAAAGCATACCTCACATCCTCTGTATCAGGTTCAAAGTTTTTTTTTTTCTCCAAAACATGTAGATGCAGAGATCTTTGCAGTTTCTTCCACTGCTCTCTTTCCAGTGGATGCTTCACAATGATGTTATTTACAGTTTAATGTTAGACATATTATAAGACATATAAGATAAAAAATGGACATTTGGCACAGTCTAGTCCATATAGAATAGTTTTATAATTAAGTGTTTTCTAGTAAAAGACTTTAACAAAGAGCATATCAATACAGTAAGATTTCTCTAAAAGCCCATACCTATACAAGGTAAGGAAATGTTGTGTGTGTGTGTGTGTGTGTGTGTGTGTGTGTGTGTGTGTGTGTGTGTGTTCAGAGAGGTTGAGGCTTCAGCCAATATCTGTGTTATTTTGGCTCATGACACTACAATACCTTATAGTGGAACATGTGATATAGTTGCATAATTCATGGTGATCAAGGAGTAAATATAGAAAGAAAATTGGCGTTACAACAATCTAATAACTCTTTGATCACATACTTCCAATGAGTGAACTGCTTCATCATATCATATCCTAAAGTTTCCTACCCTAATAGTGCCACATGAGAGCCATATATGGACATTATAGACTCAAACTGTATCACATCAACTGAAAGGAAGGAAAGATTCATTGTTCTGAGGTTTCAGTCCTTGAATGAACCAGTTGCTTGTATGTCTATTACAAACAAGGCAAACTATTATAGTGGTAGAGGTTAATGCTATGATGTGGCAGGCAGGAAGGTTAATAAGCAAGCTTGCTTGCTCAGCAGCACATATACTAAATTTAGAGCAATACAGAGAACCTTAGCATGGTCCCTGTGAAGATGGTACTCAAATTCATGAAGTATTCTGTATTTTTAAAAATATATCACTGATTAATAACATCTTTTGATACCTTTTAGACTGTAAATAATCATAGAACATTAATAAGGTCAATATTAATTATTTACAATCACCTCCAAAAGATCCTACATCTCAACCCTATGCCTTGCAGTCAAGCATTCAATAAGTACATGAGCTGTTGAATAAGATTGAAGATCCATACCATAATAATCTACCCATGAATCCAGAGCAAAATGTACTCAGTGTATCTCCACTTTGCTATGTGTCTTAGAGAAGGATTCTTGGGGTAGTTATTTTTGTGTAATATATTAAGAATTGTATATTTTAGAAAGAAAACTTGTACAGAATAATTGAATGTAACAGGTGAGGACAGGTGGCAAAAAGGGAGGAATGTGGGGGCAGCCACTAATGGGAGGTGAAGTAACAGGTACAGAGAGAATGAAGGCTACAGATACTGAAGACTCACAATACAACAGCCTCAGTGAGGGGCATAATAACAATGACAAACTTTCTTCTAACAAATAGTTCCCATTGGGATTGTGGGGGAGACCTCCTCAGAAGTGGGGCTCTACACAGATGCTCTGGGTCAGACATTTGTTGGCTTCAGGGATTTGTTCCTTCTGGACTTACTCTCCTTTTTTTTCTCATTGTAAGTTATTTTTTAAAATGTATGGCTGGAATATCCTCAAGGTGTGTGTCTGTGGAGAGGGGTACAATGCTTCAAGGAGCATCCCTCTTAAAGAGACCAAGTTCTATTTTCTTAATAAAGTCTAAGTTCCCTTGAACCTCCTTCAATGAATCTTTTGTCCCCTCCAAATGTCCCCCTAACATTAATAGTCCCGAGACCAAGATTCCATGGGAAATGAAGATTCAACTCCTACATGTGAGTCCTGGAAAAATCAAAAAGAATTTCAAAAAATCCATGGTAAAAAAAAAAAAAATCACTGAGTTTACCATTCCCATTGTAAAATGGAGGTAGAGGGATAGGAAGGAAGGTTTAACCCAAAGTCAAACTAAAACCATCAATCTGTTAAATTCTGAAAACTCCATGTTCAGTATCTGGATCACACAGGCATGTTTAGAGGGCTATATATCTTGTGTACACCTACAGATGTGTCCCTATGTCTACATGGCCCTGGTTAGCTCTGCTCATCCTGCAGTTTCCATAAGCAAATGTTCCATGACATTTTTTTTCTTCTTTAAAGTCTTTCTTTTGTTTTTTCTACAACTTTTTTATTGATTATTTTGAAATTTCACACCATGTACCCCAATCTCTCTATATAATCCCTACAACATTCCTCCAAAACTCCAAAGCCCCCCACCAAGCCCCAGGCAAATTATTTAAAAACAAAACAAAGCAAATAGAAAAAAAAACAAAACAAAAAAAACTCTTGTCTCCATCTTTCCCATCTCCCCAACACCCCTTTGTTTTGTCCTGGTAGCATTGGGAACTGAGGTGTGTCACTCACTCAGTATACCCTTTGGAATAATCAGACCCACCCACAAATTTTCATTGCAGTGTCATTGTTCTGGTCAAGAACTCTAGCTTTGATACACCATAATTTCTGAACGCTCACTGAAACTCCTCTTGGATAGCCTGCTGTTGCCCAAGTCATGGAAATCCTGCAGCTATGGTTCTGCAGGACCAATCTCTTCACAAGCTCCAGCAGGTCACAGATAGGGAAGATGTTAGGGGTGGACCAGGCAAGGCCCAGGATCAGTCTGATCAGTCTGGGCCACTGGGACTGCCCATCAGATAAGGGACAGAGCCAACGTTTCTAGGCCCATGCCATCAGGGCCAGCTTTTCCATGTCAGTGGTGAGGGGTGAGGACACATCTCCCTAGTGCAGGGACCAGCTCTCCTGCTACAGTGTCCAGTGAGGAGCAGGGCCAGCTATCCCCAGGCCAGTGAAGGGTGGGGCGGCTCAACACAGCCCCCGGGGTTCGGGTTTCAACAGGCACGTTTCCTATGGCTCCAGTGGTAATATGGACAAAGACAACACAGACCCCAGCTACAGTAGGAACACAGACCCAGATGAGGTGATATTGTTGTTCCCCAAAATATTGTGCACCCTAATAAACTTATCTGGGGTCAGAGAAACAGAAGAGTCACTAGATAGACATAGAGGCCAGAAAATGGTGGCACTCACCCATTAATCCTAGCCTCCTGGAGGCAGAGATGCATGCTGATTCTCTGTGAGTTTAAAGCCAACACTGGAAACAGCCAGGGCATGGTGACTCACGCCTTTAATCCCATGAAATGAGCCTTTAATTCCAGGAAGCAGAACTGTATTTAAGGTGTGAGAACCAGGAGCTAGAGCTTTCAGGCTTTCGAGAAACAGTTCAGCTGAGATTCATTCTGGGTGAGGACACAGAGGCATCCAGTCTGAGGAAACAAGATTGGCTGAGAAGTTGGCCAGGTGAGGTTAGCAGTGGCCTGTTCTGTCTCTCTGATCTTTCAGTGTTCCACCCAATTCCAGGCTCCGGGTTTGTTCTGATTAATAACATCATTTAAGATTCATGCTACACCCAGACACAATGACCCTGTATGGCAACACAGCCACTCAGTTCACCATGGCCCTTGTTCTATGGCGATTTTAGTTGCAGCTTTGAAATCACTCTCACTTCATACATTGCCTTTCCAAGGACTGCTTCTAGGTACTCCAACCTGGTTATATACTGCCCGGTTTCCAAGGTTTCCTTCAAAATTTCAATGGAACCTTCCACAACCATATTTTTTTTTTTTTTTTTTTTTTTGGTTTTTCGGACAGGGTTTCTCTATGTAAGCTTTCTGCCTTTCCTGGATATCTCCCTGTAGACCAGGCTGGCCTCGAACTCACAAAAGATCTGACTGGCTCTGCTCCCGAGTGCTGGGATTAAAGGCATGCGCCACTACTGCCTGCTGTGGATATTGCTCTATATAAATAAAACACTGGATGGCCATGACCAGGCAGAAGTAGGTTGCCAGGGCAGGAAGTAGGTGGGACAAGAAGAGAGGAGAATTCTGGAAGCAGAAGGCTGAGGGGGGAGACACTGCAGCCACTGCCAGGAAAGCAGCATGTAAAGACTCTGGTAGCCACCAGCCACATGGCAAGGTAATAAAAAAATGGTTAATTTAGATAAAAGAACAGTTAACAAAGAGCCTGCCACGCCATACAGTTTATAAGTGATATAAGCATCTGAGTGATTATTTTATACATGGATTGTGGGACTGCAGGGCTTGGGGAACTGGGAGAGAAGCCTCCAGCAACAACTGCCGGCAATTCTAATATGATATACATTAGAAAACCAACATCATATGGTTGATGCCAATATCTACTTCCTTTGCAAACCCAATTTGAAACCATGGATAGCAGCCTTTAAATACCAGGAAGGATGAATAATGCAAATTCATCCTGAGGAAATAATTCATTAAGGGATCTTTTTGAGAAGGCTATCCTCATGCTCTTTCTCAAATGTAACTCTGCAAAAGCAGTTGCTACCTTTACATGTTATTGCTTTTGATGTTGAACTTTGCTTATTCTTGAGATTTCCCCCAGGAAGTCCTTCCTGTTGTCCCTTTTTGAAACACTGGGCTTCTTTTTAATTGTGCTGGTTTCTCTGGCATTCAGAAGCTCCATTCCAAAGCCTTTGTGCATTTCTTTGGCTCTGTTCTTCCTTGAAAATCTTTATAAAGGTAGCCAGGACAGAGCATGCTGCTGTCAGAATACTGTGCTGTCATGAAATTTTATGGGTCTGGCTTAAATAGTGTGTTAATTTTAAACACAGCCTATCATAAATCTTAGGCCACAGAGTGAGGGCAAGAACTTCTTCAGAATGTGGCATGAATATCCTATGAGCCAATTTATAATTAGTCGTCATTTTTGTCTATAACACAGCGCTTATCAGTATTCAGATCTTTATAACCTTAAAGAACTACCCATTAAGCTTCTTTGGGGGAAGTCTAGGTTCTCTTTTAACCTGTGTCTTCAAACTCCCCACATTCCTCTTAATAAAAATATTTCCTAGGCGTCTGAACCACATCATCAGGTATAGTCACAACAATGATTCCATTACTTGCTACCAATTGTATGGGGGTACCTTTTTCATTACTATGAAAAAATATTTAAGACTAACAATCTAAAGAAAGGTTTATTTTCAATTGAATCACAGTGAGGATATCACACGATAGCCTATTGTGGCCCGAGTTTTCAATACAACAGCATATGCTAGCTTTACCTTACTACAGTCCCTGCATGAGCTTATATATTCATTAGATTAGAGGTATGTGGCTATGCCAACTAACCATATAATTTTTTAAAAAAAAGAAAAAAAAACATAAATTACTCTTTTATTTCGAACACAATAGTGGTGTAATTTTATAATCCTGCATTAACTCATTTATATTGAGAATTAAAGACTTTGAGTACATCATTGAATGACTTCAGTTACTCTAAAAGCAAACTTATGTTACAGGAGCTGGAGAGATGGCTCAAGGGTTAAGAGCAATTGATGCTCTTGCAAAGAACGCTAATTTGGCTTTCCCCAAACAAATTGCAACTTATAACAGTTCATAAACTCAATACTAGGAAATCTAACACCTTCTTCTTGCATCCGTGGGCACTAGGCATTCATATGGTACATATACAAAACTTATACACAAAATAATAAATTTGAAAAAAAAAAAAGGTGTTATAGAGTCCTATTTGTTAAAAGAATACTAGAATGTAACTAACTCAAATTTTTGGTCAGAAAACAATGGGAAACAAACAACAAATGAAAACAAACAAAAAAAATGCAAACAAACAAAAACTAGTTAATATCTGGGACTTCAGATTTCATCTAAGATCCAGGAAGCAGAACTAGCTTTGGGAGGATCACCAGATGTTTTTGTTGTTGTTGTTGTTTGTTTTTTTTTTTTTTTTTCGAGACAGGGTTTTTCTGTGTAGCTTTGCGCCTTTCCTGGGACTCACTTGGTAGCCCAGGCTGGCCTCGAACTCACAGAGAATCCACTGGCTCTGCCTCCCGAGTGCTGGGATTAAAGGCGTGCGCCACCACCCCGCCCGCAACCAGAGATGCGGTTTTAAAGTAAATTAATCTCTGAATATTGATCTAAACTCCTACAGGAGTCATAACCCAGAGATTTTCAAATAGGAACTGTGTAAAAGCACAATATAGTAGCCAAGTAGTGCATACATAAATATTTGTGAAGAATTTCTAATATATCTTAAATCATGAATAAAATGCCAGGCTTTAAAACTTCAATCCAACTAAAGACAGTAAGTATACTTATATTGTATCAAATTCATTATGAGTTATTGTTGTGGTATGAATGAAAATGGCCTCTGAAGGCAGTGGCACTATTAGGAGATGTGGCCTTATAGAGTAGATGTGGTCTCGTTGGAGGAAGTGTGTCTCTGTGGAGGCAGGCTTTGAGGTCTCTTATATACTCAAGCTATGGCCAATGTCTCAGACCACTTAGTGTTGCCTGCCAGTTAAGATGTAGGACTAGGACTCTCAGCTCCAGCACCATGTCTTCCTGCATGCTACCATGTACCACTATGGTGACAGTGGACTAATCTTCTGAAACTGTAAGCCACCCTATTAAATATTTTCATTTATAAGAGTTGCTTTGGTCATAGTGTCTCTTCACAACAATTAGAAATCCTAACTAAGACAGCTATCAGACAGATAATATGTATTATTAAATTCTGGGTTGGATTTGATGATATAAAGACTAAATTGATTACAATTCAAACAAGTCAACATATTTGGAAATTATAAGTTAATACAAATTTCTAGAAACATAATTTTATTAGGTACCAAAATGCATAAATTGTCTATGTCTGTAGCCTAAGCAAGTCTATCATTTAGTAACTCGCACTGAAGATAAAAATAGCATTTTCTTCATCAACCCTGTAACCTTTGTCTATAGAGTGGAAAACTTAATAAAGACACCTACTTTTTGTGCTTTATTAGTTAATACAACTGAAAAATATAGCAAACTATTATCATGTAAATCCAAAAGAAAATTACGTACTCAACTATTAGCAGGGGAACAAGCTTTAAAAGGTAATTCACAAAAGGATACATTTAAGCATATGTAAAAAAGACTAGTAATTAAATGTCAATTAAAGTAAGAATTGAATATTACTTTGTCAAATATCAATTGAAGCTTTAGAAATTAATCTTTCCTACATGCTATTGGTGCTGAAACTCTTTATCAAGCACTGATTGACCTGCATTGTTGGTAAAAACCAATTATTAAAATTTTCTGGAAGATGGATTTTTTAAACCAGTCATTGAAATCCCTTTTAAAGCACTATATATTTTACCTAATTAAGTCTATTAGTAGAAATTTATGGTAATATATAATCATGGTTTGCAGATAAATGTCATTGAGTATAATTACCAAGAGTCAATTTTTAATAAACACCTTTAATAGAAAACTATGGACATATTTTGTCAAATAAATTATAATGTAGTTGTATCACCTTATAGAGTCATTAAATTGGATTTTATAAAATGTAAAATTATGCCAAAGAATAAGAAAATACTAAATAAAATAATTTAAAATGAAATCATATTAAAACACTTTATCACATTTAAAAAAGAGAAATACAATTTTGAACAAAATTGTGTTACATAGTTTAAAAACTAAAATAAAAATACACACACAGTGGGTGTTCTAGGGCAGGAGAGTGAATGGTTATTATTTTCTATTTGCTATCTTTTGAACTGATCTTTCCTTTCAGCAGTAAAGATGAGAATAGAATGATGATCACATGCTTTAGGGCACATGACAGTAGGATGAAGGTTGGACAAGTAGACTTGAAAGTGT
This sequence comes from Peromyscus leucopus, assembly GCF_004664715.2. Lineage (NCBI taxonomy): Eukaryota > Metazoa > Chordata > Mammalia > Rodentia > Cricetidae > Peromyscus > Peromyscus leucopus. Next base: position 9,088 of record NW_023505340.1, on the reverse strand, counting down.
ATGTGTGCAGATTTGAAAAATGACTTACATAGAAAAGGACCGATTCATTGAGAAACACCAATGTTTTAGTCACACTAAGGTTTATACTTCAGATATGCTGTCAATTACAGTCTAAACATCTTTGAGGTCTGTACTTTCAAAATTTCAAATGTTTTACATGGTTTTCAAAGCATTATTAAGTTTTTATTAAAATAAAGCCGAAGGTACAATTCTCTAGGAAGTTAAAATTAAAAGGCAAAATTTAAGCAATTTGGAAGAGAAATTTACTTAAAATCTTTGTTTCGTTTCCCACTAATCATGTAAAGATGACAGTTAACTTCCACATATAATTGCATTGGGTTTAATATCAAAATATTGCAAATTGTTGAAACATTAAAGAAAAAATGTTTCCCTTGAGATGTTCCATGTTTATTCCATACTGCTGTATTCTGCCTATGAAATTCTATAAACTTCATTATATTGCTGCTATATATTGTCTTGATCAAAAAAATAGACATCACAGGAATTTTAAATATTTTTGGTTGCAGCAAAGGACTGCTATTCACCTTCTTCTCTTACACTGGAAAAACTTTTAAAGATTAATAGGTAAAAGTCAACTATATTTTATCTCTTTCCTTGTAGCTTGGCATGGCCACATTAGTTCTGAACAATGAAAGGCACAATTGGAACAATAGCAATTAATTTGATAAACTTTATTCAAACGGGATGCCCTATTTCTTCATTTGTTTGTTTTACAGTGTTTTCATCTGTAGCACAAGGTGGCCTAGAACTGTTAATACTCCTCCTGCTACCAGTGGTTGAGGGCTGAACTAGGTATTTCCAGGTTCTTGGCCTCTTATTCAAGGGCTCACACAGGTTGCAAAAATAACAGGAATACTTCATCAGAACAAAATGATAGTATATATTTGAAAAGAATATGTGAAGGCAGGACACTTGAGTGAAAATATTCAAGTGTCTTCAAAGATTGCTTGGGACTTCCCTTTGAGGGCTTCAAGAAAATGCGTTTTGTTGTTTAGGGGTTCAGCACAGGTGGTTCTTTATCTTGATCAATAGATTAAATTATATAATCTTTGCTTTTATACATGTCTCTTTTCATAATGCATCTGTTTTTAATCATAATGCATGTCCAATAGTGAATAGGCATAAGTTAGTAAGAGACTCTCCTTAAATGTTTACTTAGAGTATACAGTTTGCATTATTGTACATACATAAAACCCTGACCAGCTCAGGCCCATTGTTCATTGTTCCTACTTCATTCCAGGATGTGTTTTAATGAAAATGGAATATTATACAGATGTTGTTCAGGGGGGAATAATTATTTCCATTGTTTAAGCAGCCATACTGTGCATCCTGATGCAGATGGGGGTCCCCAGTTGGCAGCAGGTTGCTAGGTGCATTTTTCTTAGAGGAATGTGTGTGTATGTAGTACATGAAGGTAGGGGTCTTGGGCTGCTAAGTGTATATTGTAAGAGAAGTATGGATATAGTTCCAATGCAGTGGTGTTCTACATTCTTAAGTTATTCTTTATATTGCCTTCCTTATTATCTCAGACTCCTGGAATGTATCTTTAAAGAGGAATCCTTCCTTAAAATGGAATCCTTCTCAACTGGAAGGCAGTCATGAAGGTTGGTATTAGAGCAGCCATCTGGCCACAATGAGAATGTTGACTATGACAAAGAAAGCACAAAAAAATGAGTTCCTCCAGTTGTTGCATAGTCTGAGACATCTGCCTGAAATATTATTTAAAAGAAAAATATAGTCTTTTGCTTAAGTCACTGTTATTTTGTATTTATTTGTCATTTTCAAATCAGGCTTAACTTTCTTGTTGTGAACTTTTGTATTCTTTCACTTCTTTTAGTTTTACTGATTGGAGGTAGAAAGCAGTAATAACCACCCTGAAGAAACTAAATTCAGCTGTTCTGCCTCTGTAAATTTATTTGTCGTTTTCCATGATAGCTTGAGCCTTGTCCTTCTATTAGAAGTTATTGCTGTAATTTTTACTCCTTCATAACTCAACCACAGCTCATCACACAATCAGACAGACCCTGTTAGAACAGAGCAATATTTGAAGTGTACCAGGTGCAATCAGCTAGTATGAGAGAGTGCTTTTTCCCCCAGTGGCCCTATTAATTATGTTACTCCCACCCATCTTAATACTGATTGATGGGAGTGGAAAAATATAGTTAAAATTACTGTGTAGGCAAAATATTACTGAATCTGGTTGTATAGTTTACAGAGAAATTTTTTGTGTAATAGTTTACTCTAAGATAAAACTGTCCATCTTGGAGGAAAGCCTATTAACGGAGGTGAAACAGTCCATCTTTCAAGGAAGATCATTAATACACAAGATGATGTAAAGGTGATAAAACATTATAACCTGCAGGGAACCTCATTAAATTCAGGAAGTAAATACCTCAAAGGCTTCAGGAAGTTCCTGAAAATGACCAGATTCACTTTGCCCCCACCTTCCCCAAGCATATATAAGCAGTAGGAGTGCTGAGAGACACTTTGAGACCAACCAAGCTGCCTGGAAGGAAGAGGTAGAAGGTGAGCTATCTGAAAAAGTTCTCCAGTCTGTTAAAACACCTGCAGATTGTGCATGGGGCTCCATATTTCTATATTCCCTGACCAATGACAGGGTGGGCTTTTAGTGATGCAGCTGTCTTTGAGCTATTTCTAGTAATGCCTCACCCGTATTCCTATAAGACACTCCAACAAAAGTTAATGATTTCCCAAGTTAGACTTTTTCTGGTATGCATACCTTGGTCTTCATCAGCTCCCTACCTGAGGTAAGTAAATATTCATGTTTCCCCACAGATAGTGTCACAGAACAAATGTTACCATATGTATCACCGATTTTCTGCTTAGAAAATATGTCTATCTATGAAACATTAGATTGTAAAATTGATTGAGATTTTAATTGCAATGAAAATATAGAGGAACTTTGACCTGTTTAATAATGATAATAAATGTCATATTCATATATGCATGATTTCTCTGCAGCATTCAATCTTTGTGAACTCAGTCTGAAAATGTAGTTATAACATTAGAAGGGAAGGAATGCTCATTTATTATGATAATCAATTAATTTAGATAGTAAGTGCTTTATTTATTCACAACAGAATAAAATATCATGGATATTTGTAACACAGATTGCTAAACAGTCAATAAGAATCCCAGAGCAAGATATTGGGGTGAAAGCTGAAAGATCAGAGAATAGAACAAGCCAGCCACAAGTTCTTACTACTTAGGTAATCCTCAGCCTAAGAGAGTTACTCTGTATACTCATGCCTTATATACCTTTCTGTCCCTGCCATCTTGCTTCCTTTGTCTGCCCAGCTACATTCACTTCCTCTTTCTGCCCAGATCTATCACTTCCAGTCGGTCTGTAGAGACCTCCAGACCTCTGTGGTTAACTAGTGCTGGGATTGAAGGCGTGTGCCACCATGGCTGTCTCTATTTCCCAGTGTGGCATTGAACTCACAGAGATCCAGATGAATCTCTGCCTCCCGAATGCTAGGATAAAGGCATGTGCTACCACTGCCTGACCCCTATGTTTAATATAGTGGCTGGCTTTGTCCTCTGATCCCCAGGTAAACTTTATTTGTTAGAGAAACAAATACAATATAACCACAGTTATATTCAATTTAAAAATAATTTCTTAAATTATATTTTTTTGCATGAATGTATATATAAGTGTGAGCCTACCCATGCCACAGTGAACAAGTAAGGTCAGAGGTAAGCTAAGTCAATATTCTGCTTTTACCATGAGTGTCCCAAGGATCAAACTCAGGTTCTCAGGCTTATTGTAAAGCAGCGTTACCTGCTGAATAACCTCACATGTCCCATAATTCTGATAAGGAGAGCAAAAAAAAAAAAAAAAAAAGGAAAACATTTTTAAGTAAAGTAAAATTTCACTTAGTAACATAGCTAGTATGGCAAGAAGATTTGAATGAAACTGTATCGTTAATACTACTCAGTTATGAGTGTCTTTGTTAAGGTTTCTATTGCTAAGAAGAGACCTTATGACCACAGTAACTCTTATAAGGAAACATTTATTTGGGGCTGGCTTACAGTTCAGAGGTTTAGTCCATTATCATCTGAGCAGGAAGCATGGCAGACATGCAGGCAGACATGACACTGGGGAAGTAGCAGTGAGTTCTATATCTGGATCCACAGACAGCAAGCAGAGGGTGAGATACTGGTCCTGGCTTGAGCATCTGAGAACTCAAAACTCACTCTTGGTGACACACTTCCTCCAACAGGCCACACTTACCCCAATAAGGCCACACCTCATAAATGTGCTACTCTTTATGGGCTTATTGGGGACATTTTCATTCAAACCAATACATTCCACTCCTGATCCCACAGATCTAACGGCCATGTTTATAGACACCCACAGAGGTTTCCTAGTGAGAACTTACTCAGGGTCTGAGAATCTGAGCTTGCTTTACCCAGCAGGGCTGCAAAAGGGGATGATTTGAACATGGGCGTGGTTACCAGGTATTTGGAAGGGTCTAAACTTGGTTGTGCTGTGTGCTTTGATCTAACAAGAGGGAGGTCTATTGCCCCGCCCCTTGGCATTGTTGTAAAAAGTCCTTTTGAAGAGGAGAAAGGACCATTGGGGTTTGATCAAGGTCCTCCCAAAGCTATCCTGTATTTTTTTGTATTTCTCCTTTTCACTATCTTTCTATCTAAAAGTTTCTTATCCCTCTCTCCTCCCATAGAAACCCTTTTAAAAGGTGGGAGCTGGCCTCCACACATATGATAATGCAAAATGCATTCAGTCCCCATAGTCTATCACAGTATTAGCACTGTTTAAAAGCCTGAATTCCAGCAGGCCTTTAATCCCAGCACTCAGGAGGCAGAGGCAAGCAGATCTCTGTGAGTTCAAGGCCAGACTGGACTACAGAGCGAATTCCAGGACAGGCTCCAAAGGTACACAGAGAGACCCTGCCTCAAAACAACCAAAAATATGTCTGAAGTCCAAAATCTCTTCTGACACTCATGCAATTTCTAACTGTGACCCTTATAAAATAAAAATAAAAGCAGGTCACATATTTCCAACATTCAGAGGTACACGATATACATTACTGTTCCAAAAGAGAGGGATGGACACATAATGAGCAAATACTGGACCAAAGTAAGATGGAAAATCATCTGGGAAAACTCCAAATTCTGCATCTCCATTCCTGATGTCAAAATGCTCTTCAGATTTCCTTCCAGCTTTGTTGACTGCAACACAGTTTTTCCTCTTGGGCTGGTTCTACTCCTGTTGGCAGCCTTCTTTGGCAGGTATCCCACAACTCTAGCATCTTCAGCATCTTGGGTCTCTAAGGCAAGCTAGGCTTCAGCTTCACAGCTTCACTCAACGGACTCTCTAAGCCTCCATGCAGGGACATCCTCGCCACGCACCTTGACTTAGCAGCTTTCCTCAGTCATGGATCAAGATTCCATAGCCCCTTTCTTGTGACCTTGACTATAAAGCCAGAACCACATGGCCAAAACTACCAAGTTCTGCTGCTTTCTGGGGATGGAATAATCCCTTTCTCTCCCTTTAAATACATTTTGACAGCTTTCTGCTTTTGATGGTTCCCTTCACCACTGAAGCTTGGCTGTTCTTGACTCACTCTATAGACCAGGCTGGTCTTGGACTCTGAAATCTGCCAACATCTGCCTCTAGAGTGCTAGGATTAAAGACGTGCAGCATTAGCCCTAAACTTGAACTTCTTTTCAAAAGTTGAAAGCTTAGTTTGGTGGGGTCTTGCCCTGACATCACCACTCCCTTTATTCCATTTAGCTTCAGACTTTTTAAAAATCTTTTATATCCTTGAACACAGGATTTAGTTTCTTTATACTCCCTAGTGCCCCTTTTTATCTTCAAACTACACATTTTGTATTTTTCCTTGCTCAGTTTGATCCTTTTCATTATAGATCTGTATAAGACTGGCCACTAATAACAAAGCAAACACATTCAAGACTAGGCTGTTTTGAAATGTCCTTTGCCAAAGCTGTTAATCCATAACTTTTCAATTTAGCCTCAGGCAGGTTTGTTTGGACAAGGGCAGAATGCAGCCACATTCTTAACCAAAATTCATAAGACTGGTGTCTAGGCGATATACTAATATTCCTGTCCTCTGAAACCTCTTGAGCCAGGCCCCGTTCAAATCACCCTCAACATCACTGTTTTCCATGCTCCTATTAGTACAGCCCATTAAGTCCCATTTAAATCGTCGAGCTCCTTTTCTAGTCCAAAGTACCAAAGTGTTCCAGATTCCTCCAAACAAAGGTGTGGTCTGGCCTATCACAGAAATACCCCAGTCCCTGGTACCAACTTCTGTCTTAGTTAGGGTTTCTATTGCTGTGAAGAGACACACCATGACCACATCAACTCTTATAAGAATCATTTCATTGGGACTGGCTTACAGTTCAGGGGTTCAAACCACCACATGAAGCAATAATCTCTCAGATGGATCCAGAATTATAGTTGAGTGAAATATAAAACTAACATCCAGCATCAATCATTTCATGGAACCACTGTGCTAGCTGATATACTACTGTAGGGAAGGGAAGAACAAAACAAAAAATTGTGGTAATATAATGAGTACCCCCAATAGATTATGTACCCTAATAAACTTATCTGGGGGTCAGAGGACAGAGCCAGCCACCAAATTAGACATAGATGTCAGGCAATGGTGGCATATATCCTTAATCTCCTATCACTCAGAGGCAGAGATTTATCTGGATCTCGGTGAGTTCAAGGTCACACTGGGAACAGACCCAGGTGTGGTGTCACACACCTTTAATCCCAGTACTTGAGAGCTCATGAATTTGCTTGGAAAGCACACATACCTTTAATCCCAGCAAGTGACATGACTGGGTAGAGAACAGTATATAAGTATATATCTGAGTCTAACAGTACAGCTGTGGGTTTCCTACACTATGTGAAATGAGTGCACGCAGGTATATCTCAAAACTGGTTATTGACATAGGCCATAATTAGAGTTTGACCCACCTGTGCTTAGGTTTCCACCTAAAGATGAGTGTCTGGGGACTCATCTGGAGTTCTGCCTGGTTCTTGCATGTCAAGAGCTTTGTTTTAGCCTGGAACCTGGTCTCACAAGAGCAAACCTGACAAACCTCCAAGGCCTAGTGCTAATTTTCCTGTCCTGTTTTTCAGTGGGTTGGATATTGCTTCCCAAATTGGAAGCAGCCACCCATCTAATACAGTTTCACATGCTAGTCTAAAGGGTATTCCTCTATCCATAAGAGTTTTTGAGGGTTTGCCCATACTGTTTTCTTCATTTGTTGTTGTTGTTTTACTAACATAGGTCTAATCCTGGATTTCAAGCTTAAAATGTAGAATTAAATTAACCTTTTACCTTTCTCCAAGAGGGAGGCACTTCTCTCTCTATTTGGCTGCCTCAGCTGGAGATATGTTATTTCTGCATTCCTAACCTTATTGTTGTCTGCAGTATATCTTTTATTTTGTTACACTAAATCCCAGCACTGTTTTATCTAATCTGGGTTTAGACCTTATGAAGAGAAGTAGATACCTTTTCAACCTGATATATCTGTAAGTGAGATTTCAGAAGGATGTAACACAACCACCATCTCTCTTCAGCCCCCTCTAGCCAAGTGTTTTATATTAAAGGCAGTAATAACATAAAAGCTATAATGGAAAGTCTTTTCAATAAATAGTCAGAGAAAATAAAAGTCTATATACAGAATGAAGAAATAAGACCTTATCTTCCCTAACACAAAACTTCAACACAAAGTAGATCAAATACATAAATATAATACCCAAAACTGTGAAAATATTTAAAGAAAATAACATGGATATCCATTTGCATTTATACACACATACACACACACACACATATATATATATGTATGTATATATATATTCAAATGAAGCAAAGTTAAAGACAAATATCTGCAGTTATGAAGAAAACATCTGGCAATTACTAACAAGGATTAACTTCTAAAACATACAAGAATTCACACAACTCAACAGAAAACAATATAATAAAATAGATGAGTAAGTGTTTTTCTCAAAGACAACATAGAAATATACAAAGTGCTCAGAGGCATTCCTCATCATGGAAATATAAATTGAATCATAATGGGATATCTTACCATGACAAAATAGGTATCAAAAGAAAAACCATTATAATCAAGTAGTAAAGAAAATGAAGAAAAGTGAGATTTTACACATACTGTTTATGGAAATGTAAGTGATCACAGTCTTTATAGAAAAGTCTGAACTCAGAATGATATAATCTGGTAAACTTATTATCTTAGGATATGAAGAGTCATATGCACCTGCATATTTATTATCATACTATTTATAAAACTCAACATAATAGGATTAACATAGATGTCCACTGGCAAATGAGTAGATAAATAAAATAGTCCATATACAAAATGAAATACTAATTAGACTATTTTTTTTCATTTTAATCATTTTATTTCAAGTATATTTTAAAAATCATAAATGAGGTTTGTAATCCAAAGCTGAAACACGGATTCTTCAGAATCTGACAGGCAATTCCAGACCATACTTTTCAAACCCACATTCTTTGCTGTTTTTCAGATTTCTGAGGCCTAGTATTTAAACTGCTCTATTCTGGATGTACATGACTTGTACACACTTGTTGATTGAAGTTTTCTGAAAACTGTCCATCAAATATAAAGAATGCTTTCCATCCAGAGATTATCAGTGGAAAAACATTAACATCTATCGAAATTCTCCTCTCTCCTTATTCCACCTACACTATACTTCCTGCCTGGCTACAGGCCAATCAACATTTTATTTATCAGTCAATCAGAGCAACACCTTTACAGCATCCAGAAGGACAATTTGTGTGCATAGAGTGGGTTTGGCATGCATACATGCATGCACTCACCTGTGTGTGTGTGTGTGTGTGTGTGTGTGTGTGTGTGTGTGTGTGAAGTTAAGCTTTCTCGTACTGAATAGGAAAACCATGGAAGCGAGTAGAGAGTGGTAACAATAGTAGTCTTTCTCTGATAGCACTATCTTTAAAAAATAAAAATAAAACAAACAAAGTTACCAGTTCCAAGCACT
>NW_023505339.1:0-1155 GCF_004664715.2 Peromyscus leucopus | reverse complement strand
GAGACGACACACAAAACAATAGGAGAAATGTTTACAGAAGGCCAACAAATCTGCATTAATAGAATAAATGATACAATAGAAATTTTCTCAACTTTCCTGAGGGAGGATTGCCCCAGGTTTGAGGCAAACCTAGGATACAAGACAAGTTCTAGGTCAGCTAGGGCTACAAAGCAAGACCTAGCACTCAGAATTTTAAAAATTCTCCTTTGAATTCTCTATGAATCATTAACACATGGAAAATCAAGTCTTAGTGTCTGCAGAGTTTAACTTGGACACAGCCGTACTATTTGTGTGTGTCTTGTCCAGGGCTGAGTTCTTGCCACCACACTAATGCTGAGCAGCCGTGACAGGCCGTGAAGCCAGCAAACCTAAACTAGTCAGTATCTGTACACAGATCTGCTGGCCTCTGCAAGACAAAAGCCAAGGATTCTAAAGGGTCCTTGCTAAAAACACAATCCAGGTCCAAGAAAATAATCAGGTGAATCTTACAAAGTAGAACCCAAGGCAAACGGAGCTGGATGCTTTTAAAAAATTATGTAATGGAGAGGGAAAGGAAATGCCGTAGTTAAGAGCACCTGCTGTTCTTGCAGAGGATACAGGTTCAGTTCCCAGTACCTACATGGAGGCTGACAAACATCAGTTAACTCCATCTCCAGGGGATCTGATGCCTTTTTCTGACCTCCTCTGGCACCGGGCACACATGTGGTACACATACATACATGCACACAAAACACTTACAAACACAGAACAATATTAAAAAAAAATTAAAGAACACATTACAAAGATATATTTGCAACCAAAATAAAAGCCAAAATAAATAATATTTAAGGAATTATATTAGGCAAAATAAATAAAAAATAAATGCAAAATAAAAAAACCAATGTAATAACGTATTAAGCCTGACTAGATCATGGGGTGGAAGGAAAAACAGTTATATAGCAGCTATGAAAATCTAAATTAGGATTATAGATTAAATCGTATTAAAGGAGTTAGTTAAAATTAAATTTGTAGGTGAGAGGATGTCACTGTGGTAACACGTCCATAGTCTCAGGAGACACACACTAAATGATTCAGACAATGAAAGGCTATGGTTTCTGCAATTTCCTGTGAAATAGTTCACAGCTGAAGAAGGTGTATGTGAGACTTATAAACGTA
>NW_023505338.1:0-34304 GCF_004664715.2 Peromyscus leucopus | reverse complement strand
CACCCACGTGTTCAGCTCCACCTAGAGTCTGTGCTTGGCATGACAGACACAGATCCTCAGCCCCAGACAGCCCAAGCACAAGCCTGGTGGGAGCTGCCTTATAGCTTTGCAGGCAGTTCACAGCTCATTCACACAATTGCTGCCCATGTGTTGTACCGTTTCCCCATTTTACACAAGAGAACAGAGGCTCAACACTGGGAGAACCTGACCAAGGATGTGCACCACTGTTGTAAGTGGAAGCCAAATGAAGAAGACAAGCAGGACATGGCTCTGTGCATCCCAGGCATAAAACCTCTGACTTCCTTATGCCAAGTTTTAAAAATTAATGAAACAAAATACATAAGACCATATTTCATTTTTTGTGCATTCATAGTTTGGTTGAACCACTGTTTGTTTTTTGTTTTGTTTTTTTTTTTTAAGCTTAGATCTTTCCAAAGACTTTTGTGAGGATGTTCGCACCATCTGCAAGCTGATTGTGTATACATCCATAGGGCCAAGTTATTCTGAGTCTCAGTCAGCTGGGAAGACGGAAACCTAGAGTGAAGTAAGTTCCTATGCGAGTGAGTGATCCACTTGTATGAGTGATCCACTTGTATTTATCTCTAGGTGCCGTACATTTAATGTGACGTGTCGGATGATGCTCACTTTGCATTCTCTCATGCTTGGGAGGTGCTGGGTGGGGGGGGGTGAGGCTGGTTTTGATGGAGATAAAGGTGGGTGAGGGCTGGTTGATGAGGAGGCAGCAAGGCATGGAGCTTGATGGGAAATGAATGTGAGAGTCATTTCCTGTCTTGTCCTTCTGGATCAGCATCCTGTGTTCAAGCTCAGCAGCACTAGAGATGGATTAACCAGGTTCCATGTTTTTCCAGAAATGAAGTAATAGAGAGTGTACCTCTGGGGCTGGGGAGACAGCCAGTGCAAGGCCTGAATTTGGTTCTCATCGCCCACTTAAAGAAAAGCTGAATATGGCTGGAAGGATAGCTCAGTGGTTAAGAGCAGAGGCAATGCTTATCCAGAGGACCTGGGTTCAATTCCCAGCACCCACATGGTGGCTCATAATCATCTGTATCCCCAGCCCAGAGGACTTGATGTAATTTCTAACTTTGCAATAGTCACAAAACCACTTTATAGTAACAGTTATTGTAACTAAAAAATCAATAGATACCGAAAGAGAAACATAAACCTTCCAACAGGGTCAATTTTTGTTAAGCATAATATATGTTACTCTGCGGAATATTCAAAAATGAAACCCAAGGACAGCATTTTCAGCATGGCCCTTACATCGGTTTACACCCGTGGTTCTGGTGCTGGGATGGATGGATCCCAGCATGCACCTGGCTTCGGTGTTTCCTCACTGCAGCTGTAAGAGGCTCACTTTCACTCTAGTGAGAGCAGGGTCTGTGCCACAGATCCAGTCCAGGCCTGAGCCCACCTCTTGGCTCTGGCTCTGAGGATCTACATCACTTCTGCCAGCCCTAACGGGCTTCTGGATTCCAGCTCTCTGGCTTGGGCCTATCTTCAAGGAGACAGACCGCCCAGAGCCTCGTGAGTTTCCAGCACGTTCTCCTGGCAGGAGCTCCTTCTGCTGTGCCCAGTCTGCCAGGGTGGACTTCCTCAGTTGCTACTGACTGCTCAGACTCTATCTTATCTTGCCGTGCACATTCACACAGTGGATCACATAGCAGCCCTTCTGTGTGAGCCGTACTTCCCTCCCCACATGTCCTGGCTTCCACGTTTGCGGCTGATCCTTGACACAGAGACCTACAGACCATTCACAGTTGTACGATACCAGGACTACACCATCTGAGGAAAGGATGGTTATGAACTCATCAGTCAAGGCAAGAACTGAATGAGATGTGCTCACAGCGATTAACCCACATTCATTACTTCCTTCCTTCCTTAATTTCACTGACCTCATGCTGGTTTCAAATGCCAGGCTGTCCATATAGATAGAAAGGGAGTGTTTATCTTCAGGAGCTGTTTTTTAATTCATTAGGTTGATGGATTTTAAGCAATAAGCACACCAATATTTACTTGCAAATGTGATATGATGAGCACAATGCAGAGGAAGCACAAGGCACAAACACAGCACCAACCCGAAGTGGCAGAAGAGCAAGGGCCAGCATGGTGGTCAGCAGTCTCACCAGAGGGCAATTATGGGCAGGGCAGGGAGCCCCGTTAGGAAGGAAGGAGCCTGGCAGCTGTGCAGAGCGGAAACAAGGCCAGAGAATGGAGGACACTGGCTGGGAAGTATGTGAGGACAAATGGACACACTGACTGCTAGACAGCAGACCCTGGATGTCGCTCAGCCTGGATGCCCTGTGAAAGCATCCCAGAACACTTAGGTCCAAAATAAACCTACATCTAGCTACCAAGTCCATGAGAACATGAAGCTATGTCCTCAAAAACCAGAAATCTCCTGAAGCCAAGGGCTGACTACCTGGGCACCATAGTCAGGTACTGGGAAAAAACAACTCATTGTGCATCAGTAAGTAATCTGTTTTGTAGTTCCAGTTATTTAATGACTTCCACCTAGGCTAACAAGATGGCTGAGTCCAGTCCCGAACACCCACATGAAAAAGCCCACATAGTGGCTATTCTTGATAGCGCTTTGTGAACTTGACACAATCCAGAGTCTTTGGAAAGAGGGAACCTCAACTGAGAGAATGCTTGGCGTGTGTAAGCATAAGGAGCAGGCCAGTAACAGTGTTTCCTTCCTCCAGGTACTGCCCTTGAGTTCCTGCCCCGACTTCCCTCTGGGATGGAGATGGAGTTGGAAGATGAAATAAGCCCTTTCCACGTTGATTTTGGACATGACGTTTCATCTTGGCAACAGAAACCCTAACTAGGAGAGTGTGTGCCTCAGTCTCCTTCCCTGCTGCTGTGACAAAACACCCTGAAAAACCACACGAGGGAGAAAAAGTTTCTTTGGCTCACAGTTCCAGGTCACAGTCCATCAATACAGGAGGGAGGTCAACATGGGGGAACTTGACAAAGATGGCCACACTACACCCACAGTCTAGAGCAAGAACAGTGCTCAGCTCCCTCTCTCCTTTTCATCCCTTCCCTGTACCCAACACACATAATGGGGCCTCCCACACTTAGGGAGGTTTTCCCACCTCAATTAACCAGATCAAGATAATCTCCCGTAGACAATGCATTAGAGCAACTGTTGTGGGATATTTTGATCATTTCTGACAGTCCCAAGACTGACAATAAAATTTACCTTGAATCAAAGGGCAGAGCTATCTACTAGCTGACCAGAATTAGCCATAGAGATTTTGGAGAATCCAGGACATACAGAAAGACACAGGAAGTAGTAGAGAGGGTCTTAGAAAGATTCACTGCCCTTTGGATTGATGAAGAAAAGAGAAATTTGTCACTTTTGATCAACCAGATTTTCGCCCCATATCTGAATCCTGAGTTTTCACTAATGATAGAATAATTTAGATAATCACTACATCTGGCATCCAATGCATGGCATTAAGTACACCAAGGTATGAATCTTCCACCTCCACAGCTGTGGAAGGCTGTATCTCCCTCCCCACAGGCCCTCCATGTGAGTCCAGGAAGTCCAGGGTTTTTTCCTTTCAGTCTTTCTACAGCAGCCTCCATCTGCTGCCCACCCCAGTACCAAAATGCCACTGGGTTAGCTGCCCACTGCTGACCCCTGCCCTCACTTCCTGCCATGCTGGCTTTCCCTGGACTCCCTCCCCCAGCCGCCAACACAGCCCAGCTTGGCTACCTTGACATCTGCTCACACCTGCTTGGGGTTTGGGCTTTTACAGCTGCTGCTACTACTGCAAGTTGCCAAGGGGCCCAGGTGTACCACCCGTGTCCTCTGCCCAGCCATGCTGAGCAGCGGCAGCTAGCTGAGCACCCCAGCTACCCAAGTGCCACTGACACAGCTGGTCACCTGCTGTCATCATCAGCAGATCTGGTGAGATACTGGGAATTCTTAAAAGGGGAATTTAGGTTATTAAGAAGAAAAAGACAGAAAAGTCTTCTCTGTGTTAAGAATCAGAAAAATCACAATGGAGGGAGTTAGGACCCTCTTTAGTGCTACTATGGATGGCTTATAAATGGAAAAAATAAATGAGGTGATGATCCACTTAGCTGGAATTGACATAATACCAATTGTAATTACTATCAGCTTGGTAATTCATATTTTATCCTTAAAAAAGTGGTTTGATAACTTTGCCAAATATGAAAATTTGACTGATAAGACATATGCCTTAGAAAGACTTACTAATGAAAATAATAAACATTTGACAGGTAAGAGACAGCATTAGAAAGACCAACTAATGAAAATAAGAAAAATATTCAGATACAGATAGAGGAATTTAGAATAGAACCTACCATACCATTGCATTATGAAATTGAAGAGGAGTGGACCAAGGTTATTAGAAACCAATCTTAGTTTATTCAGTTACCATACAAGAATGACCACCAGGTGGTAGACATCCCCAGGGCTATGCAGAAGTTGACTGGAATGTTGTAGAAGTTTTAGATTTAAAGAAATTCAAAGAAGCAGTCATTTCATATGATGTGCATTCACTCTTTGTGAAGCAGATGTTAAATTCATGGGCAGCTCAGAACAGAAGTATTCCACAAGACGAGAAAGATTTAGCTACAGCAATATTGGAAGCTGGTCCTCAGTTACAATGGAGAACAGTGGAAAGAGAAAGCTAGGGCCATAGAACAATGAAATAGAGCTAGAGGTATTGATATTTCCAAAGACCAGTCCCTCAGTGAAGACCAATATGCTGATTTGCAAAGACAGTTTAGATTTGATGCCATACCTTGGCATTGTACCTTATAGCAGCTTTGAATGTTTGGAACAGGGCTGAAAAATCAGGATAGAGGACTGAGTCATTTACAAAAATTATACAAGGCTCAAAAGAATGCTTCACTGATTTTTTTTACAAAGATTGACTGCAGCTGTAAAGAGAATGATATCAGATACAGAAGTTAGACAAATATTAATTGAATTGTTGGCTTTTGAAAATACTAATTCAGAATGTAAAAGGGTGTGTACACCTTTATTAAAGGCAGGATTGGCACCAATCAATGAATGGATTGGAAATATAGCTGATATTGGATCTAATGCACAGCTGATAATGGATCTTATGTTCATGATGCTGCTTTGATTGAAATAATTTCTAGAAATTTTAAGAAAAATCAAAATGTCAGATGTTTTAATTGTGGTAAATAAGGTCATTTGAAAATGGATTGTAGCAAGATGTTTCTAGAAACAATGTTTTTTCTAGAGATAATCCAAACAAAAGGCTCCAGCTTTCTGGAGTATGCAGACGGTGTGGCAAAGGTTGGCACTGTATTAATGAATTCAGATCAATGAGGGACAAGCAAGGTAACCCTTTGCCATTGGTAAATGCCCTATAGAACCTCCTGCAGGCTTCAATATCAAATTTGGCTCAATCATTTTCTCTCAGCTTCAGAGAAACTCATCCACAGAGCAATTAAAGAACTTAATACCTGTTGTTAAAAACCACGCTACTCTGGATGTAACCAAAGACACAATAAAAAGTTCAGGGAAGATAAGAAAACAAGTATTTTGGCAAACTACTATAAATAATCAGAGACTAAAATTAGAAATACATACAAATGGCACAGAATTTGAAGGTTTGGTAGACACAGTATAGATGTAACAATAATTTCACCAAAATCTTGGCATCCAAATTGGCCTCTTCAGGAGATAAATGTTCAGCTTGTTGGAATTGGAACTTTATCTCTGGTAAAAACAAAGTACAAGATGGGTCGAGTGTATAGGGCCAGAAGGACAGGGAGGAAAATTGAAACCATATGTAGCTAATATAGCAATGAATTTATGGGGAAGTGATTTGTTGCAGCAATGGAAAACATAGATTAACATTCTTCCAATCTCAGAAACAAACAATGAAATAAAGAATGCTTCTGAGAGAAACATTAAATATACTGTCAAGAACAGTCACAGGCTGCTAAGTTTGTACATAAGAGGAGTACAACAGCTGGTGTCTTTCAAGGGTACCAACAGCCCTACCTTTAAAATGGTTAGCTAGTAAACCTGTCTGGGTGGAATAATGACCTTTGACAACAGAAAAATTTACAGGCATCAGAGAAGCTGGTACAGGAACAGCTAAATGCTCAATATATTGAAGAATTGACCAGTCCTTGGAATTCTCCCATATTTGCCATTAAAAAGAAACCTGGAAAATGGAGAATGTTGATGGATTTAAGAGCCGTAAATAAGATGATTCTGCCAATGGGCTCTTTACAGCCTGGAATTCCCTTGATTTCATTATTACCTAAAAGATGTTCTATTATAATGATGGATTTAAAAGACTGTTTTTTTTTTACTATGCCTTTACAAGAACAGGGTAGAAAAAATTGCTTTCACAGTGCCTGCTTATAATAACTCCCAGCCTCTTAAAAGGTACCATTGGAAAATTCTCCCACAAAGGGTGTTAAATGACCCCACTTGAATCAATAGTACAACAGCCATTGAAATAATCCATAAACACTTTCTTCAATCTATAATTTACCATTCTATGAATCATATATAATTAATGGATTCAGACTCAGATACTTTAGAGGAAAAATGTTTGAAGAAGCAAAGAAAAGTTTGCCTTATTGGAGATTGCAAATTGCTCCTGAAAAAATACAAAGAGGAGATATGGACTTAAATAGTCCAAGAAAATTACCAGCTGAGGCTGAGAGAGAATTGACTTTGGTAAAACAGAAATTATGGGATGTTCATGTGGATTGCTTAGATCCAGAGCTTGATTGTGTCCTGGTCATTCTACCTTCTACACATTCTCCTACAGGAATTCTTATGCAGAGAAAAGATAATATCTTAGAATGGATATTTTTACCACACAGAGTAAAAAATAATGACCTATGGACATATGTGGAAAAGTTTTCTGAGTTGATTCTAAAAAGAAAGTTAAGACTTCATCAATTAAGAGAAATAGACCCAATAGAAATTGTGATACCTTTTACTGATGTTGAAATTGCCTCATTGTAGGCAGAAAATAACATTAGCAAAGAGCTTGTAATAATTTATTGGGAGAGATTAGCAACTAACATCCCAAAAGCAAGAGCCTTCAGTTTATAGAGAAAACTAACTGGATCCCTCCTCACATTGTTTGGGGAACACCAGTTTCTGGAGCCTCTACATTCTATACTGATACAAATAAATCAGGAAAGGCAGGTCATAAGTCAGGAAAATCAAATAAAGTGGCTGAAAGCCCTTATGATTCCATTCAAAAGTCAAAATTATATGCTATTCTCATAGTATTATTAGATTTTCTAGAACCTCTTAATATAGTTACTGACTCTCAATATGCAGAAAGAATTGTTATAGAAACTGCTGAATTTATCCCAGATGATTCAGAATTAACTTTATTATTTATTCAATTACAATAAATAATCAGAAATAGAAATTATCCTTGTATATAACACATATAAAATCCCATATGGGCCTTGCAGGCCCTCTAGTATAAGTAATAATGAAATTAATCAGTTATTGGTAGAAAATCTAATAGAAGGAAGTCTTAGCATTTTATAAGAAACACCATGTTAATAGCAAAGGTTCAAAGAAAGATTCTTCTATCACTTGGCAACAAGCCAAAGAAATTAAAAGGAAATGTTTTACTTGCTCTTTGTATAACCAAACTCCATTACCTGCAGGAAGTAACTGAAAGGGTACTCAAAGAAATGAAATTCAGCAAATGGATTTCTTCATTTTTCAGAGTTTGGTAAATTTAAATATGTCCACTATACCATAGATACTTATTCAGGATTTCAATGGGCAACTGCTTTGAGCTCCGAAAAGGCTGATTCCGTAATTACACATCTATTAGAAGTTATGGCCATTATGGGAACACCTGAACAAATTAAGACTGACAATGCTCCAGCATATGTCTCTAGTAAAAATAAAAGTTCTTTGCATATTACAATACATATTACAGGTATACCACACAGTCCTAGAGGACAAGCAGTTATTGAAAGACCCTATCACACTTTAAAAGATATGTTTAATAAACATAAAAAGGTAATAAAGACTACCAAAGGTAGATTACACAGTACTTTATTAACTTTAAATTTTTAAATGCTAATGAAAAGGGAACAACAGCTGCAGAAAGACATTGGATAATAGAAAAAATACTGAACTAAATCAGCCAATATACTTTAAGAAAATATATATTTTTTTAAAGATATTTGTTGACCTCAAAGCGGAAACCAGGATATGTGTTAAGTTGGGATAGAGGTTTTACTTTTGTATCCACAGGAGAAGAAAAGCTATGGATACCATCAAGATTAATAAAGACTAGACTTGAACAGGAAAGACCCCTTGATTAGGAGAAAAAATTGGAGTGTGGCCATCCAATCTAAACTAACTTATTAGACAAACAAATGACTTTTCATTTTCCCAGATATAATCTGAAAAAAGGAAATTCCCCAAAGTCAGGATTGGGGACAGAGTTTTGGCTTTTGTCTTTCCAGCAGAATAAAAGTATCCAACTAAGGACTCTGGAGAACATTGGACAAGTGAGACATCAGAAGGATGAATCATCCAGAAAAAATGTCCCAAGAAAAAGAGTAATTGGCCTATTGGTATATCACACTTCCAACAGGAAAAAATTGAATAAATCTTCCCATATGTTTATTTCTGCTGTTCTCTACAGACACAAAAATAATGCAAATGGCCTTTTTTTAAAGTTCCAATTCAATTAAAAATCAAAGCTGGCTTTGGAGTTAGAACATGGCTTCCTCCTTCTTCAAACCATGCATGCTTGTTAAAGGAAAATCCAAAATCTCTATCTCATGTCAGAAGAGCCACCTGGTATGGGACAGAAGAAAAACCAATATTTAGGGACTATTCTATTGCCACTAATCTCATAATCCTTTGGTTTTATTTTGACTCTCAAAAACTTTTCTTAAGGTATAAATATTATCTCTAAATTGATAAGATTAGTATATATACATATATAATATGTATTTAAGCCTTCTGTCATGATATTAATGGTCATACAGAGTACTAACTAGTTCTATAAATAGGCTTCATCTAACTTCCTGTACATGATTTTGGGCTTGAGTCTGAAGCAAGTAACTAGAAATTAAGCTTGTGCACCCCTGGTGTATGGAATAGATTGTGGTCCTATAACCCTTTGGAGATGTGCTACATATGACATTTAAAAGGTTTAAGTTTTATGCCGTGAACTGTGACCATTCCTAACAGTGACGTCTGAAGTCTCCAAAAGGATAATGGGGCCCCACAACAACAAATCAACCCGGATTGTGGTAATGCCACTAAGCTGACAAACACCACCCAATGATCAGCTTTGGACAACTTCAAAGCAGTTAGCTAAGATGGTCCAATGTCATAGATTACTCCAGCCATGACTTCAGATAAGCCCTGCATTTTCCCATCACACCAAGACTGGATAACAGCTAGCTCTCCCAAGACTTGAACATTCTCTCCCAATTTTCTCAGAGTCTCCTAAAGGTGCCATCACCCTTTAGACAGCATGAAGTAATTTTAAGAACACGATGCCCACATTACCAAGATGTGGGGTGAGTGGATTTTGGTCATTTAGGGAATTATGGATGTTTATCATTGTTTAGGGGAGGTGTTTGGAAGTTGTTATTGGTCATACTCAGGGAGGAAACTGAGCAAAGGAGATTAGCATCAGGGATCTCATTCTGAAAAGAAAAGGGGGGAATATATGAGTGAAAGGATAAAAGGGTAGATTATTGAATCTATTTTCAAACTAAAAGAGCAACTACTAGTCTCAAATATTTCACATTGGTGTGGATTTTTGTATATTGATACAAGTTTAAGGTCATTGTTATACTGTATTATATGTTTCTACTCTTGTTTAGGGTATTGCACCTATGTAGCTCATTTAATGATGTAATGTAAAGTTCTAGTCCTTGAAAGCTATTAGTATAAACTATTTAGTATAATTAAGAAATGCAGGAGCTGGGCTGTGGTGGCGCACGCCTTTAATCCCAGCACTCAGGAGGCAGAGCCAGGCGAATCTCTGTGAGTTTGAGGCCAGCCTGGTCTCCAAAGTGAGTTCCAGGAAAGGCGCAAAGCTACACAGAGAAACCCTGTCTCGTAAAACCAAAAAAAAAAAAAAAAAAAAAGAAATGCAGGTTAGTAGTCATCTACAACAATGAAATTGGTATTCAAGTAAGGTATGTTTTCAAGGTCAAATGGAGATATATTTTTGATGAATAGGTGATCTTCAAACACTTCAGATAGCTATAGAATATGGTATTTAAGATGTTTTAATATCATAAGGCTTTTCATAACAGTGAGACATGTCTGCTCCTGGTAGCACCAATCTACTTCAGAGAGGATGATGGACATCAAAGAAACTCCATATGGAGTTTGCTTTCTATGTGGCAAAGCTAGTCATTTGGACAAGAAATTGCCCCTGCCTCAACTACTGACAATATGCTGTCCAATTGGACAAGCAGGACACAAAAGAAGGTGACTGATGAACTTTGCTAAGACAAATTTGACTTTGCTAAGTCAAAATCTCCTGCTTCATAGAAAAGTCTGTCAGGTATTCTAGGCCTGTAGGCTGAAAATGGATGCCCCAACATTGCAGAGGAACCTTGGTGACTGTCCAGGCAGCCAGCTGTTTCTGTCACTTCTATAGTTTTGGAAGTTCTTTGCTCTGTAAATTTCCTATTTATCACAGGTGACATTACATCCTTCTCAGGTCTCTGATGTGGTTGAAGACTAGATAGTTGTAGTTACAGTTTTCCTTATTACCAAATTGAAAAAGAAATTCACAAAAGAGGTGTAAAGTGTATAAGGTAAGAGACATAAAAGCTTAAATTGTTTTTCTAAGAAAATGTTTTGAGGTCTAAAAAGATAGTTTTGGGTTAGTGATACAAGTTAGGATAGAAAGTGAATTATGTGCAAAACTTTGGACTCACCAAGATAGGATAGATAATAGAGTATGTTCTCTGAATTTGCCAAAGGCAAATGGACTAGACGTTGTAAATGTCGTTCTTAGCTAATAATTATTCTTATTGTATATAGTTTTACTATGTTAGAGTTAGAACCTTCCCTTTTTATTTAGACAAAAAGGTTGAGATGTTGTGGGATATTATGACTGTACTCTGACACTCCTGATACTGCTAATAAAGTTTACTTTGAATCAGAGGACGGAGTTAGCTACTAGCTGACCAAAATTAACCATAGAGGTTTTGGAGGAGACAGGACATATAGAGAGACAAAAGAAGTAGTAGGGATGGTCTTAGAAAGATCCACAGTCCTTTGGATCAAGGAAGGAGAGAGAGAGGATGTCACTGGTCTCTTCTCCATCATTTCTCTGATCAATTGTATTTTACCCCTTATCTAATTCCTGAGTTTTTACTAATAGAATAATTTAAATAATTGTTATAATCAGCCTAAACCAGACAGTCTCGCAATAAGAATTCTTTCCTATAGGATTCTAGATCATGTCCATTTGACAGTTGAAGCTACCTAACCATCACAGTGGTACAGGCTTGTAATTCCCACACTGGGCAAGCAGAGAAAGAGCTCTCTGGTCTTGCTAGCTAGCCAGCCTAGCCTACTTGGTCAGTGAGAGATCCTATCTAAAAACAATAATGGCCAGAACCTGAGAAATGATAGGTGTGGTTGACCTCTGATCTTCACATATGCATGCATATGGGTGTGCATGTACACACACACACACACACACACACACACACACACACACACACACACGCACGCCCCATTAAGAAAAAACAAAAGAAAAATACAGTGGTATTAGGGTTCAAAGTAAGAGCCAGAAAGTGTGCTCCTCATGTGAAGATCATTTCCAAAAGGAAAGACAAGATGGTTATGAGTAGCCAGCGTCAATAGAAACATAAAATCATAAAAGTCATAGCAGTCACCACAGCGATGAAGACATGAACACTGTGATTTCTGTGTTTTTAGTACTCAGAAATAATGGATGCCCTGTGAAATGTGACCACTTTGAACACTTCCACTCTGGAAAGAGATGTTTGTAGGACAGGTGAGATCAGGCTCTGTAGTCAGAAAGCCCCAAGCCAGCTCCACCTCTCATTCCCCAGGGACTCTAGGTGCTAACTATGAATCTGTCCCCACTCTTTAAGCCAGCCTGAAGTTCTGTCACAGGTTGTTGTAGGAAGTGGGTGGCGTACTCACCACAGCAGCAACCTCGATCAAAGTTAACACTTTTCCCTGTAACACAGAGCCTCCAAATGTGGGCATCAGTAAGACAGAAGAAGGGACTTACAAAGAAGAGGTGTGGTCTTGTTGCTGCTGCTCTTCCCTCTCCTCTCCTCCCCTTCCTCTCTCCCTCCTCCTCTTCCTCCCTCGACTTCCTCCCATTCTCCCCCCTCCTCTTCCTTTCTTTCAACCCTCTGCTTCCTCAATTGCTTCCTCTCCTGATACCATACTGTTAGCTGGCAGCAAACACTCAAAAACATTTGAGTTAAATAAATGAATATAAAACACTGCTATTTTAATTATTTATTAAAGCAATTAAAAATTATCTCTAAAAATCATTGCTACCTCAGGAACTGACCTGAATCATCAAGCAGATTCATACACTAAAACATACTAGTGTCTTTCACAACAACACAACATGCCAACAGAGTGTTACTTGCAGGTAAGTGGTCAGGAGTGCCCAGTCCCACCTTGGAACCTGCACCAAGACTAGTCCTGAGCACACTCAGCTCTGTAGGAGCTTTCCCTGCCGCGGCTAACACCCTGTGCCAATACTGACACACACATATGTGCAAACATATATCATGATTCTTCAGCTCACATTTCAATGTTCATCATTTTCATTAATTTATCCCTGATTCTAAAGTTCAAATCTAATTTGTCCTAGATTCTTTAACACTATAGTATAAACCAATAGTATGAGCACACTATTTATTCTCTACATTTTAGAATGTAAGCAGGCAATTTACCCACATTGATGTCAACTACATTTTAAAAGATACCTCAAAGTAGAGAAAGATAATGTGCAAATTCCTCACAGACTTTATGGCATCCAGGCGATGGGCTGCAGACAAGAGGAAGTAACTAAAAAGACATATTTGATGATAATGTGCCATCTTCCAATTAATTTTCAAACAAGCAATTACTGCTATGCTGGTATGTAAGGCAGCTCTTATTTCCCAAGAAACCAATGCTCATTTTCATTTGTGATTTTCCAACAACAAAAATGTTAGTTTTTCTGTGCCCCACTCCAAGACTGAGGAACCACTGAATAAAATGTGGTGCCCCTCACACCATCCTGAAGAAATCTATGCTCCCTGAGACCATCCCTCTATCCAGGACCAGCACTCCCCTGTGAGAGGAAATGCACAGTCTCCCCCAGCTGCCTCCAATACACCATGATGATGGGGCCAAGAATAACAGAAGTAGAAAATGAGTGGGAAACGGAATCCAGCAGCCACACAGGGAACCACAAACTTGAAAGCGACTCTCAGCCATTAGGGAAAACTGACATAATCAGTGTTTCAGTGTTTTGGGTAAAATATTTAGAAACAAATGGTCCTTTGTCTTAGTGATAAAAACAGCTTAAAGAGAATGGGTTTATTTGGCTCACAGTTCCAGGGTACAGTTATTTGTGGCCAGGAAGTCATAGGAGTAGGTTGTTGAGAGGGCCGGTCATGTGTCAAGAAGAAAGGGAAATGAAGGCCCACACTTGGCTTACTGTCTCATTTTATACAGTCCATGACCCCAGCCCAGGGTCTTCCTTGACAGTTAACATTATGAAGATAATATCCACAGGCACACCTCTCCCAGGTGACTCCAGATCACATCAAGTTGACAATTAAGATAAACTATGCTATGCTTTTTAGGTTTATTTACTCTTTTGGAGAAAAGCACATTTGTATTTCTTGCATTCGATCATGCAAACATTCTTGAGTACCTCCTCTGTACTCACAGTTTGGCTTTAGGGACACAAAGGAATAGCAAGACCATCTCTGCTTCTGGGCAGCTTGCAACCCAGCAAGAAAGCCAATGACGGAACCTCTTAAGTGACAGGAGTGCATGGGAGGGTCATCACGGTGAGATGCTGAAAAGGGTGAGGGGTGGGTGATCAAAGTTCACAGTATGAAACCAGCAGCCGCAGGACTCAAACTAAACTGCGGACATAATGGCGTGTCCCAATTTTCAGTGCCGGAAGCACAGTTCATGCCTGCTTATCAGGTCACATGACTAGAGAAAACAAATATTATAAAGGGATAGCCTGAAATCTTTCCTCATCCCCAAGTATTGTCTTAAGAGTAAGCTGAAGAGGAAGGGGTGCAGGGAGGATGGGAAAGCATGAGTACAGGGAGGTGACATATTTGAGAGTGTGAAAGCTGGGTGGTTTATTTTACTGTGATGTCAGAGGAACATCATAAAGAATTCTAAGCAGCAAAAACATGTATGATTTTTAAAAAATTAATCTGACTACAGTGTGGAGAATAGTTGGAGGAATGTAGGAGTTCATTGGAGGAATTGAAGTAGCTTCATCATGGACCAAGGCTGAAACTCAGTCTAGCAAATGCCCCGGGGAGGGTGGTGCAGGTGGGTGGCACAGGGTGCCCACGGTGGCCACTGTTCTGCCTCATGGGGCTGGGAGGCCTGGGCTGAGTTGCTTCTGGACAGGGTGAGACCTCTGAGTGAAGTTGTCATGTGCGGGTCCAGAGCCGAAAGAAAATACGGGATTAAAACATCCCTCTGCCAAGAGAGGAACAGTAAAAATGGCTAAATCCAAGAATAAAACCCTAAGCCCTCACCTGAAAGACTAGAGAAAAGGCCCTTAGGCAATGGAGGAGATAGATGCCAGGGAAATGTCTGTTTTACAAATTCCACAACTAAAAAAATGATGTTCATTTATTTTTATGTCATATATGTTCAAATTTTAGAGGCAAGGTCTCAATCTGTAGCCTAGGCTGACCTGGAACTCAAGACAATCCTCCTGTGTCAGCCTCCTGAGTGCTTGTAGTACAGTTGTGATCCAGCACGTCTAGTTCATTTGTTTTCAACTTGAGAAAATGATAGAGCCCTAAACACATTTCATAAAGTATCACAACAATGGTAAGTGCTAAGCTCAGAGATACCACTGGGTTTGCCCTGACATTCCTAAAAATACCGTAGAGAAGCTGGAAGGGCTCTACATTGTGTATTGGGCATTTTATTAACATTAATGCTTAGTCAGTATCCTGTTTACTGTAGTGTGTACATTTCCACCTCACCCATCCCCATGCAATAATCAGTCAGCAAATATTCATTAAGTATCCACCATCTGTCAGAGTCTAGGAATGCAGGATGTTCAAAATAGGCATAATTCCTGCCCTCTTTGAGGTTACAGGCTACCAAGCAGATGGGCAATGGGAAAAAAGCACACAAATAAAAATATAATTACAAATTGTGTCCAGTGATTGTGAAGAAAACCCGCAGATGCCACAACAGCATATAATTAGGGAGTTGTCACGCTTTGAATGTGAATTGTCCGGGAGGCTCATGTGTCTGAACATTTGGTCCCAGCTGGTGGCACTATTTTGGGATACTATGGAAACTTAGGAGGTGGGGCCTTACTAGAGGAAGTGGGCCACTAGATGTGGCTTTATAACCTGGTCCCTATCCCTGCACTCTGTTTTCTGGACTGCGAGATGTAAGTAAGCAACCTCACACTCCTGGCACCACATAACACTCTCACCTTCATGGACTGCACCTTCAAACCCTGAGCCAAAGGAAGTTCCCTCCTTAAGTTGCTTCCTGTCAGGTATTTGGTCCCAGCAGTGGGAAAAGTTAATAACACAGAAACCTAAATTTTTAAGTATGGGTATGAGGAATCAGTTACAAAAATTACTGAGTAAATGTCACTCAAGCTAATGCATAAAAATTGAGAAAGGAGAACCTATGATTCTGAAAAAGATTGCAGTCAAGAAGAAGATCATAAATGGTAGATCAGATAAATAAAAGTAGTCAGCCTCTATCATTGGCGGGTGAGTGCCAAGAACAGTAGTAAAAGACAGCCAGGGAAGGGCTCAGCGAACAAAATGCTTGCCATGCATTCTCAGGGCGTGAGTCCAGATCCCCAGCCCCCATGAAAAGCTGGGTGCAGTGTGTGCCTGCAAAGCCAGCATTCCTACAGCAAGGTGCATGGTAGAGATGGGAGAACCCCCAGAAGCCCAGAGCCGGAAGGCCTGGCACACAGTGAGTCACACACAAGAAGGGGGTCCCCTCAAAGAGCTGGAGACCCCCACCTGAGCTGTCTCCTGACCTCCATGTGCACTCCAGGGGCAAGTGCATCTGCACCAACGCGGGCACACACAGGGATGTTTTTAAAAGGAGAGACAGAGCAAGACATGGTTTTCAGAGCACTGGACTTTCTTAAGGGGAACAAGCCAGGTGAGCCTTTCAATGTCCTTGAGCACAATCTGGAAGTATCCAGACCACAGACTACAAAGGGAGAACCATACAATTTCACTGCTCTTAAAATTGCTGGACAAAGTATCAACACGATTGTAAGACCAGGTGGTCTGATTCGTATGTCAATGGGTCTAAGAAGATGAGGCAAGGGGGTCAAAAAGATATCTCAGAGCCAACTTAGACATTACACAGTGGGTATGTACATGAGAATATCACAGAAACACTATAAACACAGAGTTTTGAATACACCATAAATACACACAGTATTTGTGTCTCCCTATGTCAGTTAAAATAACATGCTTATCCTCAAGTTAACACACAAACTTCCCAAAATAAAAAAATTAAGCAGGAATGTACAAAATATTTCCAAATTTGAAGAAAATTGTAAACCTACAAAACCAAGAATCTCAACAACTATAGGCAGAAAAATTTGGGGGAGGAGGATCGAGACATCCCAGGAAAGCTCATCGTTATCCAACTGGTCAGAACCAGCAGAGGAAGGAATAGCATCTTAAGAGCAGCTGGAGGCTACACTGAGGTATAGAGGAAGAAAGGAGATGACAGCATGCATCTGCAGAGACCTGAGGCGAAGATGAGACCCTTGAAGCGTGGAAGGGGGAAGGCAGTGAAGATACAAGCTTCTACAGACAGGAGAACCTTTAAATCAAAGGTGAGATGTTTCAGGCCAGCAAAAGATGAGGACTTTGTTACCGCCAAAACTGATATACTATTAAAAGTTTTCCAGGCGGGACCCTGAAGTCAGTCAGAATGTTGGAGCTACACAAAGATGAGCAGTGAGTGTGGTAAATTCATAGATGTATACAAAACCGGAAGTGCACAAGCTCACACCAGCATGTGTATAAACACATAATTTAAGCAATTTAAAGGTAGCCATTTTGCAACAAACTCCAGAAGGGTCTACTGGTGGCCGCTCACACTCATGTGAGTAGTTCTGCTGCATTCCTGCATTGTTGCATTGCTGCATTCCTGTGTTGGTGCATTGCTGCGCTGGTGCATTGCTGCATTGGTGCATTGCTGCATTGGTGCATTGCTGCATTGGTGCGTTGCTGTGTTGCTGCATTCCTGCGTTGCACTGGACAGCCAATGTAGAAAAGCGAATGCCCTTTGTGCAATGAGTTGGTGTGAGTGGTCCAAATATTCCTCAAAGAGGAACACTTTGAATCAGATCAGTCATGGAAACATCCAAACCTTTCCCAAGGCTGTAGCTCAGAGTGGCTCCAGACAGACACTGTCATGTCCTCAGCCAGTCTTGCAGACTATGGAGAAATCTTGCACCAGAAAGATATTTAGTGAATGGCAACAATGACTGAAAATACAATAGCTTCATACAAGTCAGCTTTGTTTCTCCTCAAAACACTTGTATGGATAAACTTGAGAAGAGAAACTTTAATATATCTAGTTTAGGCCAATAATCAGCATCTCAAGACAACTGGCCCCACAGACAATAGAGGTGGTTGCAGAGGCTTCAACTGAGGGACATGTCTGTGCCATTCACAGGCATAGAAAAGCCATTGTGGACTGTGAAGTAAGTGTGCCATTTTAATAAGCTATTAGGGATGAAGAGATGATCCAGTCAGTGTCTGATGCACAGACATGAGGATTTTGGCTTGGTCCCCTGAAGCTCATGTGAAATATCCAGGCATAGTAGCACACACTTGAAATTTTTGAGCTGGGAAATCAGGGCCAGGTGGATCAGGATCCGTGAGCTCACTTCCCAGCCAACACAGTCTACTTGATGAGTTTGAGGCCAATGAGAGAGCTATTTCAAGGTGGACTGTTGTGGAATAATCTTTTTTGTGCACTGTGAAGACTAGTCACTCAGATTGGTTTAATAAATAACTGAATTGCCAATAGCTAGGTAGGAGGATGCTGGGAAGAAGAAAGGTGGAGATGCAAGAGTCACCAGCCAGCAGAGAGGAAGCAGCATGGGCATTACAAAGTAAAAAGAATTTAGCCAAATAAAAGAAGGTAGATTAAGAGATATGGGTTAATTTAAGTTATAAGAGCTAGTTAGAAACAAGCCAAAGCTATCAGCCAAGCTTTTATAATTAATAAGAAGTCTTCATGTCATGATTTGGGAGCTGGCAGGAGGGACAGAAAAATCTGCCTATGGTAGACAGTGCCTGAGAAATGATACTTGACTTCTGGCCTCCACACATATGTGAACACATCTATAGGTGCATTGGTGTACAAATGCTCACACGCACACACACACACACACACACACACACACACACACACTATTAGAATGTCTAACAGCAGCAGCATCCCTGGAGTGTGGAAGGAGACCCATATTTGCTCTGACTGCAGCAGGAAACTGGCTCACAGAGACCATGAGAATCTCTCCAGGAGTACAAAGACCTACAGGACAGGCACAGTGGGAACCTGGATCTAGATACTGACTCTGAGCCTTTCCACGGCCCACAACCATGTTCTACTCTACACCCCATCCCTGCAGCCTTCATGCTAAGAACCAACAAGCAAAACCAAGCAACCGAGCCTGTCTTCTGTTTGCTCGGCTCTGAAAAGCCTCAAGTCCTAAGCAACAGGACATTAAATCCTGATCCTTCCCTCAAAGCATTCTCTGGGTGGGCTGGGTTATTCTGGCTGCCTGAGAAAAGAGCAGAAAGCTACAGTGTCTTCTCTGGAATGAAAACCTATAGCAGTTTCTCACTCACAAGGCAATCTCATGCACACATTGTAAAACAGTATGTAGTGATCTGCTTAGAAAGGCTCATGATTCCTCAGCAAACAGCAGAATACAAACACCTACTCCAGGTGCAGATGGCCACTGAAATTAAATCAGAGGGGTGTCTGCTTGTTGTGTGATCTTCTAACAGCTCAGCTATAGCCAGCAGAAATATTGATCTGACACAAACAAGAAAGCTAATATCCTTGAACTATTGCTTATCCCTCCAATGCATATATTTCTGCTCTTCTGTATCTATTTGGGAAGACTGTGCATGTCTGTGGGTTGGCATGTGTATGTGTATGAGGCCAGAGGTCAACCATGCATGGTATTCTTCAGGAGCCATTGCTCTTATTTTTTGGAACAGGGCCTCACTGGGATCAGGGGTGGGGAGTCACAGAGTAGGTTAGGGTGGCTGGCCAATGAGCCCCAGGGATCCACAGGTGATGTTACTTGCATGGCTATTTACATGGTGCTGGGGATGAAATGCATGTCCTCAGACTCGCAAGGCAGGCACTTTACAGACTGAGGTGTTTCCCCAGCCTCCCTTGTTAACCTGTTTCTAGACTCAGGTTCCTAAGGGTCTACAGATCAAGGTTTTACAGAAGAAGCCTCTTGTGTGGAGCCCGACACTACTATTGCCTGTCTGCAAGCCTTGCTCTTTCAGAATTGCCTCCAGCTCTACACACCTGCTCCCAGAAGTCTGTTTATTAGCTGTCAAAGGAAATTTGCAGTGCAGAGTAGCACCACAGAAAACTAGGACAGACTTTGCTGAGCACATACAGACACACTTGCATACCTATTAAGTTGAGGTTTGCAAGGACCTCCTAGCCAATCCTAATGAACTGCTGTTTTCCATTTAAAACACCATTAGCTTCCTACGGTTTGTTGCCCAGGGTGCAAGCAGCAACACCATCGAGGAACAGAGAAGGTGTCGCTTCACAGGAAGCCCATGTGTCCTGGGGATCATGAACTTAGTGTTGGTATTCGCCATGCTTGTTCCACCTCTGAGAGCCGTCATGCATGCCCTGTGCTTAGGACACTCTGCAAGGGGAGGAAACGCTTCATCTGATGCTTCAAATGTCTGGGTTTGTGCCCTGTGCCCGTAAGAGCATTGTGGACCACCACGTGATGCTTGACACACAGAACTAGCCGTTCTCAGTCTAAGCTGCGCTTCATGGGCTGAAAAAGAGCTCCCATATCCTCTGCCACATTTTTGATGGTTTTCCCTGCTACAATTTGAAGTATCTGATGTAGCATCATATTCTTAATAGCAATTCTCCACTGCAACAGCAGGAGCCTGAGCCTATTGGTGGTGAAATGAGTAGTTAACAGAGAACAGTTAGCAGTTTTCGGGGAGGGGGGTGTCTACCTTAGATCTGAGCATCTAAGAAAAATATTGAAATACTAAAGTATCAAGAAACTCATTCTCCAAATCAAAATTTCCAAAATGTGGTTTTATGGTATAACATCTTAAAGTCATTCTTTCTTGTAAGGAGCTTAGAAGGGAAGGACTCCGAGAGTTCACGCATCCTCAGCCGACAACAAACATGGATGAGACACACAAGCAACTGAATGCATGTCCCCAGCAACAGGAACTCTTCATGACAAGGAACATGTAAAATAATAATTCCGTCCCGCTAAGTCCATTTAATAAATCTAGTTAATAAGTTTTTCTTTGTTTTGTTTTGTTTTGTTTGAGACAGGGTTTCATGGTGCCCAGGCTGGCCTCAAGGTTGCTATGTAGCCGCAGGCAGCTTGGAACCCCTGACCCCCCTGTCTCCACATCCCACACAATACGGTGACTACGCTCCACCACACCAAACCAGCTCAGCATTTCAAATACCGTTTTTGCTTTCTTTCTGGCTATTAAAATTTACTTTGTGCCTGTAGCTCTTTAAGCATGCCATGTCCCAAAGTTGAGACTGTACCCAGCAGGTAGACAGTGAGACAGAGCAGAGCAAGAAGGGGACAAAGTAGAAGCAAGCAAGGCCCAGCTGGGAGGAGCCATGGTCCATGTGCGTCCCCTGCGGGTGCCTCACACAGTACCAGGCACAGAAGAGGCTGGCCTGAACACTTGGGCGTTGATGGATTAGTCAAATAATGAAAGGCTTTCGAGTGGCAAAGAACTCTGTAGCTGAAACAATTAACATAAAAGAGGAGGGGTAAATTAGCTGTGTGAAGTGGCAGATGGTAGATCAAACTGCAGAATCCTGTGGTCTATAAGTCTGCGGAGCATTTCATTCCAAAGGAACTCAGTCAGCAATCAAGGGACCAGGGCCTATGGGGAGAGACAGAGGCAGCGTAGATAATTATCTTCTTTGGAACTCAAATGCTTTTGAGCAGATAGGCCAATTTAATTAAGAAACTTGTATTAGATCTATACACTCTGTTCTCTTCTCTACTGGGGAGTGAAGACTGCCAGGGCCATCCAACCTTTCCACATTGTAGCTTGAAGTTGTCATCTGCAAATGTCTTGGACTGCGTGTGTGGCTATTGTGGTACATGGGGCACTGTGGCAGCAGGATGCTCAGGAAAGCACTGGCCCATGCCACTAACGGTGGTCAGCACTTCATTAGGAGCCCCTTTTCCCACCATGGTGACCAAATACAAATAGGATTTTCTTAATCATAATGTATTTTTATGACATGTACTTCTCAAACCCCTTTTCTTTAATATTTGTTAATCCTTTGAGGATTTTATTTGTAAATACAATGTATTTTTATCATGTTCACCCTCTACTCCTCCTTTTATCTCCTCCAAGGTCCCTTCACATTCCCTCTTTCCAAGTTTATGTCTTCTTTTTTTAAAAATAACTCATTGAGTCCAATTAGTGATGCCCAAATGCCTGTGGGTATGGAGCCATCCCCTGGGGTGTGGTCAGGAGCCACATCCCTAAAGCTCCATCCCCCAGAAGCCATCACTTGTCAAGAGCTCCTCAGCAGGGGTGGGGCCCAATGAGCCTGCCCTGCTCCATGCTGGAATGCTGAGTGGACTGCCTTGTGCTTGCAATCACAGCTCCTGAGAAGTCATGAGTGTGATGTCCTGTCACACTGAGAAGACACTGTCCTCCCAGCTCCTGGCCCTTACTGTCATTTGTCACTTCTTTCTCCATGTTCCATGAGTCTCAGATGAAGAGGCTACGTGACCAGTGTCCCATCTCTGGCAGTGCCCTCTACAGACACTTGTGTTTGATGTTTGACCAGTTATGAGCTGCCTATTCTTAAGGCTGACTTCAGCCCAAAACTCGTTTGGGGGGCTTAATATCTTTTTTACAGTTTATATTCACCTCTTAAGTAATTTATCTAACTCTAGTTTCTTTCAGGTTACTCTACATAACACTACTAGGCTGATTTCTGTCACCACAGCTGAATTTCTACCATCTCCCATACTCAAAACAATCTCTAATAGTTCCTTGATAGTTGTGTGCTGTGAGATGTTCTATATGTTAAACGTGTTGCTCTGATTGGTTAATAAAAATAAAGCACTGATTGGCCAGTAGCCAGGCAGGAAGTATAGGCAGGACAAGCAGAGAGGAGAATTCAGGGAAGTGGAAGGCTGAGTCAGAGAGATGCTGCCAGCCGCCACCATGGAAAGCGAGATGTAAGGTACCAGAAAGCCAAGAGCCACGAGGCAACCTTATAGACTAATAGAAATGGGTTAATTTAAGACATAAGAACTAGATAACAAGAAGCCTGCTGCGTCCATACAGTTTGTAAACAATGTAAGTCTCTGTGTGTTTACTCGGTTGCGTCTGAGGGCCGCGGGAGCCGGGCAGGAACAGAATAACTTCAGCTACAGTTGTGAACTATCCAACCACCACCCCAGGTCACGAATTCAAGAAGACTCATCTGTCAGCTAGAACTGCCTTCCATGCCTTATCTCTACAGCTACAGATGTGCAGCTTGCTGTTCCGGGTACAACCATGGTGTCTTTCTTGTCTTTTCCTCCTGCAAAATATTTTCCTACCAATTCCACATGTGTAATGTTCATCTCACACACCCTGCCCCTGGAACTTCAGTCTGTCTTGTCTCCCTCTAAGAACTCTCTCTCCCACCTCTGATTTTATTTACACACCACTCACATACCCCTCCCCAGTACCGCATGGGCAACAGGAGAGGAAACATGCCCCTTAGTTCTATAATTTTCAGTATCTAGAATAATTGATTATAGGAAATCAATGTTTACTTTTAACTACAGAAGTAAACACTAGTTAAAAACCTTTCAGATGCAAATCTATGGAAAGAAATCAACAAGAGATGGGGAGCACGAATTCTTTTCCTGAACAATCATAGAACTGACAGGACAGAAGGCACATCTCAGTAGCTGTGGTGGATGCTTCCCTTCTCCCACTGGGTGGGCCTCATCTGAACTCTTCTCCTGTATCTGAACAAGTCCTCCTATTAAGAGACCTGATATCTACCTGGATGAGAGCTAAAGCCACTCTGCCTCCCAAGTGCTGGGATTAAAGGTGTGCATCACTATGCCCAAAGTCCAACAAATATATTTTTATACTCCTGATATGCCTCTAACTCATAAATGGGTGACTAATTAATCATGACTCAATATAAGCATGATGGTATATGCTTACAAATCCAAGAACTCAGGAGACCATGGAGAGGAGAATGTTAGTTTGAGGCCAGCCTGGGCTACAGAGTGAGCTCTTAGCAGCAAAACCTGTTTATAAAAGAAACAGAAAAAAGGGGGTTCAATGTGGCTTAACAGGACCACATTATCTGTCCACAATTACTCCAGATCCAGGGATGTGGCCTGATGATTAGCATGGAGAAACACTTCCTTGTACTGTGGTAGGGCCTTGGACAAGTTACTTGTATTCCTTATGTCTCAGGTTTTTTGTATTTTAAAAAATGGGTCTAATAAAAGACTGAAGTCATACTTGGCCCTTAGTTAAAAAAAATAGTCTGCTTTTATTATATTCTAGAGCTGTGTCTTAGCAAAACTGCAACAGTTTGTAACTATTACATGCTTTCTACTATAGTCAAATAAAATTCTTGAGTCTATGAAATGGCTCAGCAGGTAAAACTTTTGTCATGCTTGACAAACTGAGTTCAATTTCTAGCATTTATGGTAGAAGGAGACAACCAATCACACACACATACACACACACACACATTCAAAGGCACCACACATACATATGCACACACACAAAGACACACACACATGTATACACATACACAAAGGCACACACACATGCATACACACAAAGACACACATACATGTATACACAAAGATAACATATACACAAATAATAATAGTAGTAGTAGTAGTAATAATAATAATAATAATACTGTCTTCTAGGATATGGTGTCCCCCCTCCGTCCTCTGTGGCAAGTGAGGTCATGTTTATTCATGTTGATGAGTTTGTCTCATGGTTTAAGAGTGTGAGTTCAGCCAGGCGTTGGTGGTGCACGCCTTTAATCCCAGCACTCGGGAGGCAGAGGCAGGCGGATCTCTGTGAGTTCAAGGCCAGCCTGGGCTACCAAGTGAGCTCCAGGAAAGGCGCAAAGCTACACAGAGAAACCCTGTCTCGAAAAACCAAAAAAAAAAAGAGTGTGAGTTCTAAACAAGTAGTTGAGACCCTCTCCACATGTCCCTTCCCTCCAGCGAGGTAAGCAGGGGTTTGAACGGTAGACACTTGTGGTCAGAAGTGTTTACATCTGGTAGGGATGTTTTACTGTCCCAAGACAAATAATCTAAATGAGCAGGATGTAAGCCTGTGCTGTGCTGAGCCACTAGCATTCAGGGGAGCACATGTTGTCAGGGCATAACCCAGACTGCCCTGACTAACACAGAAAGCAAGTCTACAGGTTTTTATTAGGTGATATTTACTAAGTGATGACAAACTCAGAAATGCTCAGGGAATAGTCTGGGGAACACCGCGCAGCTCCGTGATGCCTGCAAATGTCTGCTTCATCCCGGCCACTGCTTCGGATTCCAACTGAGATTCCTACCTGATGGTTCTTTGGGAACCACTGTTAAGTGTGTGCCTTAAATAAGGCACTCACTCTAGGGTAAGTCACAATCACCAAGAGAGCGTGCTTGCTTTCCCAACACCCTTCCAGGAGGAATCAGGGCAGCCTAAGAGTTACGTTGGGAGATAAATTTAGAAGGTCTTTCGATACACAATTCAAAGAAGAGTTATGTGTGTGTGGGACATCATGCAGGCTGCTTAACTATGGTATTTAGAAACAGACCTCTGGTATCCAGCATTTATCTTTACATTGCACTAAACAGTCCATGTGGACTCCTGTATGTGCTGCCATCAAGCCCTGCTCAAGGTCATTGGTGAGTTACTGAAAATCATGTCTTTATCAGGCCTTAGCTACTGCCCCTGCTGCTGCTTTGAGAGACAAAGGGGGCTGAGGAGGTGACTTAGTGGCTCATATGCTTGCCCTGCAAGAAAGAGGGCCAGTTCAGTTACCTATAAACAGGGTGCACACACATGCACCTCAGCACACAGTGCACACAGGAACCTCAGCACACGGTGCACACACATGAACCTCACACACAGTGCACACACATGAACCTTGCACACACTGCACACACATGAACCTCACACATGGTGCACACACATGAACCTCACACACAGTGCACACACATGAACCTTGCACACACTGCACACACAGGAACCTCAGCACACGGTGCACACACATGAACCTCACACACAGTGCACACACATGAACCTTGCACACACTGCACACACATGAACCTCACACATGGTGCACACACAGGAACCTCAGCACACAGTGCACACACACACACCTCAGCACCTGGTGCACACATAAACCTCAGCACACAGTGCACACACATGAACCTCGCACATGGTGCACACACACAGCACATGCACATTAACCTAGCACAGACACACACTTGTGTACACACTTGAACATCAACACCATTACTCCCATCTCATTTTCCCATCTCATTTTCAGCCATAATGGGGGCTTCTACGCTGGGCACCACAGAAGCCCTGGCTGTGTATCTGCCAGTTCACAGCAATCAGTCCCTCCTGATCTTGCAAGTTAAGAAGGTCAAGTCTCCATGCTTCTTGCAGGTCTACTGGGAACGCAGTTATTTCCACGGCTCCCCTGGACCCAGCAGATTTTAGAGCTTACATTTAACCTCAGTGTTCTCTGAGGAGTCAGGATTGGACTTGAGTTGTGCCCGAGTCAGGAGAGAACCTTACTTAGCACTTTTCTTCAGCGAGTCTAAGACTGGGATTGTCTTCTGCCTGTGGAAATCCTATCAGCATCAACTCGGGCCGCTATCGGTTCTGACCTTGACTTTTGCACACCTGCACGTTTCTTCCTATATTTCTATGATTACCAATCCTAACGTGTAATGGGAAGAATTTTTTTTCCAATTTATTTCTTTTGTTTTAAATTCTGAAACCACTTTCTCCATGCTCAGTCTTCTTTGGAAAACACACTGGACTCAAGTGTTCTATATCCTTCAGGTCCTGAATTGGCTGCCATGAGATGTTTGTTCTAGAGCTTCAGGTAAAAAGAAGAAAGCTACCAGTTTTCTGTCACTGGCTGCCACACTGCTCTACTGTAGCCCCTGGAACACCCCGTAGCCTGTTAGCAAATCAAGAGCAGGGGCTCTGGATGTCAGCTTTTGTATCACAGAAGTCAGAAGAGTGCTTTATATACCTCATTGGGTGTCAGAAAATGTTTGCCAACTCAAATGAAGCCTCAGTGAGATGTGAGCTGACTCCATGTGAATGTTGCTAATCCATGGGATGTTGGAAGCCAAGTGAGCTTCATCCAAGAGGGTGAGACTTAGCATAAGAAACTAGACCTGACAGGCATCCCCAGTGTAAGCACTGGGTTAGGAAGATCTACTTTAGAAAAAAGACAGCTGCCACATGTGCATACTCCACATGTGCATACTCCACATGTGCATACTCCACATGTGCCACCCCGCTACCGCAGTGTTGACGTCTGCTTTGACCCACCATCACCAGAGTGTGGGAGAGCAGAGCTGGCAAGAGCCTGAGAGAGGGCTGGAATACGGCTCAGTGGCTGAAACACTTGCCATGAAATCCTGGTGGCCTGAGTTTGGATCCGGGCCACGTATAAGGTCTGGTGTGTGCAGTGGTGATGACAAGAGACCGGTCTCAAACAAGGGGGAGGAGGGGACTGATGCCCAAGGTTCTCTGACCTCCATGTATGCAGCTACTAATGGTTTGGTATATGGCATGTATACACCAGGGTACACACACACTCAGGTCTTTGATGGGATTGAAGATTAGCAGTTAGAGTTAAAACTTAGTATATATATAATCTTAGATAGAACATATTAAGTATTAGATTCAGGTTCTTTAGGATAGGACACCCTTTGGAATGATCTTTGTAACATACCATTTACCTACTCTCTAGACTTCTCTGGATTTTAGTATGTGATTTTTGCTTGATATTGTTCGCCTTGATTGTAGTTCCAATCTAGGTCATTATCCCTCATTACTCCTGGACAATATTTGATAACCATTCCTTTGTATAGAGTCTTGTATTAAGTTAGAACCTTCTAATTTAGACTAAAAGGGGGAGATGTAATGGGCAGCCATTCTAGCTTTGGTCTGGAAGTTCCAACCCCCACTGAGGTTTTGGTAACTATCAGGCCCACAAGGCGGGGCGAAGGGAGGGCCTGAAGACCCGAGATAGGGACATGCTGCGCTCTCTTGCTGCTGGGGGCCAGGACGCTAGAAGTAGACGGTGGAGAGTTCTCCAGAGAACATCGCCGAACTACTGCTGCATCTTTCCCAGAACCCTCAACCTACCTATTCCTTCATTTGTAACTTACGCCATTAAATAAATCTTTTAACTTTTTTTTAATATTTTCATCAATATCTGGTGCCCAACGTGGGGCACGAACCCACAACCCTGAGATTAAGAGTCTCATGCTCTACTGACTGAGCTAGCCAGGCATATTGGTGGTGCTTGCCCACGTTATGTCTACTGCATCCTGATTTCTGAGCAGACAACATGCATGCTTTACACTGTGTGTGTCGGAATAGCACTCAGCTCTACGTGACTTTGCCTAAAGCACCTCTGCTCAGATCAGAGATGAACTGCCGTGTGTCACTGTCCACACAAAGTCTTCTTTTCTTACAGATTTATAGTGTTTTAAGTATTATCATCCCATTGAATTAATGGATACTTAGATTATACTGTGTTCAGATGTTTGATTTTAAAAATTGCTGCTCAAGTTGCTGACTTGAGTCTTGGTAAGAAAATTATTCTGTAAATTTTGTCTTGGGATTAGGCTAGAACTTCATCAATTTCTGAAACGGTCCTGAAAATATTTCTGCCAAGTATACTACATATTTATATAAAAGATTCTCAGCTCTGATTATTGTGAAATCAAAATATCAGTTGAATCAAGAAATTTGAATACCCTGTGTCCTGTAGTATTAAATATTCAGCCAAGACTTAACTCCTTATGCAAAATAAACATGATTCATCTCATTATGCAAATTTGTTGTCTTCAAATTACATGTATACTAAAGTTGTCTTAAATGTATTTATTATATGTTACCAGCAATTTTGGCCTGTGTATGTATTTTATATACCCACATACCTGGGTTCTATAGAAATTTTTCAAAAAAATTTTTATAAGAGGCTCTGGTCCATAGGAATTACCACCAGGAACTCTGGATAAGCTCTTGCTATGGCTGATAGGGTCCCCCAAAATTCATGTTAGAAACTTAGCCCCATCACTGTTGAGAGGTGAAACATTTAGATGCTAAGTGATCTGCTCTTATGGTTGGTGTCCTTATGACGGGCTTGATGGAGGGCGTTTGGGCTTTTTCCCTCTTGCCAGATGAAGACACAGCATTGCTTCTTCCCATGGGGAAGGTAAGACGGAGCCATAACCAAACCCACTGCATCCCCGACCCTGTACACCCAGCCTCTGGAACTATGGGAAATAAATGCCGACTCATCTTTACAAATCACTCAGTCTGTACTGTTTTGTTATTGCAGCACAGTGAGGCTGAGAAGACCATGAAGGAAGACTTGCTGATCCAGAAACACTGTGTGGTGGTGAGAATTCATGTTGAGAGATGAGAGAGAGATCTTCAGGGACGACTCTTCATCATGCCAGGCAACCGAGACTTAGGTTTAATATGAAATCCTGTACCTTGTTTTTTAAAATGCAAATTTCAGACACCATCCCAGAGAACCTAATTCAGTGGATTGAATGGAGCCCCACAGATCTGTCTTTTTAATGAGCACATAAGGAAGTCTCACACTGGCAGATGAGGCAGGATTGTCCTGGGGCAGTTACACACTTCAGAAAACCACCAGCTCTGAGTTCAAGCCCCTCAGCTCCATTCTCCTATCCTCACACCTTGCCTCTTTCTCTGAGAATATAATTCCCATACTCACACACCCAACAGGAACAGAAGCAGCATGAAGAGATTCAATGAGCCCTCCATGATAAGGAGGCTCCTATTCACCAGTGCTGTAGAGTTAGTAAGGACAGAGATCATACTCGGAGAAGTCTATTCGGGAGGAAATCCAAACTTTCTTCATATTGAATTGAAAAAAAAATCTATGAAGTCAAAAAAGTCAATCCTACAACCTTTGGTAAACAGTTCAATAAAAAATATGCAGTTAAACACGTTAGCTTCTGTCCCTTGGCATCCTATCAAGGAAAAGGCAAAGAAATACTACAAACAGTCAATAAAACTATTAACAGTGCTGGCCACTTCTTTACAGCCTTGGTGGCTTTTCCCTTCAGGCTACGTTGCTTTCTGTCCAGAGCAAAGATCTATGTTTCTCACTGCAAAAACCTCAGTAGCTCGCTGCACAGTTCTGGGATTGATTGGGTTATGATAGTTTATGTGAGGTCTCACATCATCATTTCACTATTGTTTAAAAATTAATTAGAACTTTTCAGAATTGTTTCAGAATGTCAAGGTTTAATTAACTTACTTATTTAGTAGACTCTTAATGTGACCCTCACAGGAATCCTGCAGAGTTTTCACCATTTACTAGTTTAGTTGGGGAGGAGGTTGTTTTTTATTGGAGACTGAAATACATCCATTGTCTTTTTATCACTTTAATAGTTCTTTGTGTTGCAGGTAAAGCATTATTAATTCATGACCAGTGAGAAACATACAAGACTTTTTGATGACATAGCAAATCTAAAAGCCACTATGTGAAGAGAAGGGGAGGAAGAGGCCAGCCCTTCAGAGGAAAACCTGTAACTCCAGCAGCACACGTCGGAAAGCACCGCTTGGCTGCTTCCTAACGGGAAGGGAAGCCCGTGTTTCAGGCTCATTCCTCTGTGCGCAGGGGAACTGTTTCACAATGCAAATTTTTAGAACATTTTTCACATTATTTTATTCTTGCCTGTGTATAGACAGTTCCCACTTGGGCTACGTGGATGTCAGGCCAGTTCACGTCAATAATGAAAACAGAATCCCTCTTGGATCCTCCTCTTCCATTTCCTTTGCAATTTGCATTAATTCAAGGTTGTTTTCCCATCAACTCAATTGCTTTAACCCCTTTATGGAACTGGTTCCCTTGCTGTCTGTTGGACCAAGATGAGACTTTGTTAAATAATATCTTCACAAAGCAGTTTTAACTCACACTGAATTGAAAGAGTATTCTTTCCAATCAACCTGTTTCCTTATTCCACAATGAAACTGACTCAGCTAGCCCCTGAAATGTCTTCTGCAACTCATGTGGTGAAAAGTGACCTTGGTGACACAGTGTGAGAACAGAAAGCTTGCTCTACCTAGACTCTTCTGAAAGAGGGGACATGCTCCAAACACGCAGGTGTTTGTGAATGAAGGAGCTCTTTAAGCTCTTCAGTATTTGAGATCAGGCTAAGGATACAGCTCATTTGGCTGGCCTTGCACGTGTGGAGGAGAGCCCTGGCTTCAGTCCCCAATACTGTGCGAGCCATTCACGGTGACACCACTTTATCTGTGATCTTAGCACTCAGGAGGTGGGAGAAAGGATGATCAGAAGCTCAAGGTCATTCTAGACTGTTTTCTGTTGCTGTTATAAACACCATGACCTAAGACAAATATAGGAGGAAAAGGTTTATTTTCCCTACAGTCCATCACTAAAGGAAGCCAAGCCATGCACTCAAAACAGGAACCTAGAGGCGGGGACTGCAAGGGAGACCATGGAGGGTGCTGCTTATGGCTTTGCTCCTCAGGGCTAGCTCAGCCTACGCTCTTATGGAACTCAGCCCACCTGCCTATGCATGGCACTGCCCACAGCAGGCTGGCACTTACTCCAACAATTAGCAATCAAGAAAAATGTCCATCATGTCCATGAGCCAACTGAATACAAGCAATTCCTCAATTGAGATCCTCTCTTCCCAAGTATGTCCAGATTAGTATCAAGTCAAACAAAAACAACGAGCTCAATAATCATGCCACAGCTGTAGAATGAATTCAAGGCTAGCCTGGGCTACATAAGACCCTGTCTTGAAATAAAGTTTAAAATTTTATTTATGTCATTTCATATTCAGAAGTTCACAGTGTTATCATTTTATGCAATCACCAATTGACTCCAGTAAGACTCACTCCAGAAAATGGTCATGGTGAGCCATGTAGGAAGTTAATTATTGCCTGGGAACAGCATTCTGTGTGCCTACATACCCATAAAATATACCCAACTCCATTTTGTAATATTGTCTTAAGGAACTCAGCAGACTCTTAACACTGAAGCCCAAATACTTTGCAGCTTCTAGAGAGTTCTATTTAACTAAAAAAAAAAAAAAAAAAAATGAAGTTCATCCCAAAAGAAAAGTACAGGTATGGTGTCATTCCATGAACTTTACCACAATCACAAGCCATGCAGGAAGCCAGCTGTTAGTGTGGACTGAAATCCAGAGCTGGGGCAGTCTCAGGTCAGCACACCTATGTCCTAGGTCCTTCAAACCCTGCTCCCCTCCACAGCGCCAAGCCTGTGGAAATGCACCTCAATATTTTCATTTTTTAACCTCATCTCTCTCTGTGCAACGCTCTTTCCCCAAAGCTAAGGAACCATCCTTCCCATCAAAACTCATCTTTCTTTGGCCCCAACTCCCCTGTTATATAATTATTCCATCTCACTTCACAAACGAGAGGCAAATGCTCAATAAATATTTATGAATTAAATCGGTGGGAAAAGTCTATTTCCCGATCCCTCTGTGTCGGAAGCCCTCCTCACTCCACTGTGGCCCGAGGAGACTGCCAGCGCCTCTCCCTATTGAAGCTGGTCTCCAGAGGTGGCCAGTGATTTTCTAATTTAAAAACTCGGTGAGCTGTCCTGACCCTTCATTCTAGCTGACCTCCACACAGCGTTTGGCGTTGCTAGCAACCCTCAGTATTAATGCTCTCTTTCTTGAATTTTCTCATACTGCTCCGAGTCACACATCAACAGTTCTCCCCAAAGTCATGACAGCACATTTTATTCACACACAGCCCCTTTATCCCACCCCATCCCAGCAGGAGAGCTCATCACTGGTGCAACCTCAGCCAGCTTCTTGACAATGTATGGCTCAAGTGCTTATCTTTCTCGCATCTTTCCAGATTCCCCTCTCACTTGCTCTCGTGGATGCCATGCTGGCACCTCAGACTCTAAAACAGACATCAACTGTCCTCTCTCTATCCCTCAGCC
This sequence comes from Peromyscus leucopus, assembly GCF_004664715.2. Classification (NCBI taxonomy): domain Eukaryota; kingdom Metazoa; phylum Chordata; class Mammalia; order Rodentia; family Cricetidae; genus Peromyscus; species Peromyscus leucopus. The sequence continues at coordinate 1,510 of NW_023505338.1, read as the reverse complement.
TGTCTTTCTTCTGTGTTTCTATGGTAACAAATAGCAGCATCGCCCTTCCAACCACAGCTAGAAGTTCTAGAGTGACTTTAGAGTGAATTAACAAGACTCCTGCATCCCGGTCTAGACTTGAACTCGGTGTGTGGCTGAGGGTCATCATAAACCTTCTGACCCTCATGTCTCACCCCCCAAGCGCTGGCAGCATGAGCCACCGTGCCTGGTTGCACGTGGTGCCAAGGATGGGCAAGCACTCTACTGTCTGAGCTACACCACCCATCTTCCAGTGAACTCCAGCGAACTTTCAAAGAGACCACATGTCCCCTGGCTGCAACTCCTACTAAGCTTAAAGCCCTATTTGTGATTTTCTAGCATGCCTCTTGATTCTGCCCACTCCTATCCATTTCTCCTGTTACTGCCATCATTCAAATGTTTAGTCTCTCAATGAGATAATTATAAAGTCTATGAGCTGATTTTTCAACCCCAAATCCATTTTTTTCATAACAGCAGAGGTTCTCTGAGAATAGAAATGTCTTGTTTATCTTTGTATCCCCAGCAAAAGTACTACTGAGTATTGCTAGGAAGTAACTCCCACTGCCAATCACGGTCTTCCCAAGGCACAAACCACACCTATTATTAATTCACTGCTCCGTGGTCCTCAGTGGCACATGCTATTCTCTCATCAGATCCCATCCACCTGCCGCTCTAGCCACACCAGTGATCATTCCTTCAACTTATTTCTAGTAAACACTCTGGATTGCTCGTATCTACAGCTCAGGATACCATGGGATTTTATCCATTCTTTTTGAAACCCTCCCGAATTCTTCTTCGCTAGCGGTGCTGCGTATTTAATCCAGGGTCTTACAAATGATCAGTGAGGGCTCCACCACTGAACTGCACCACCAGAATGACATGTATGCTCATTAAGTCATTTACATGACTGACTATATTGTATATCCACCTAAAATACAAAGAAATTTAAAATGAAAACAAAAGAGAGGGTGAAGGAAAAGAAAACTGACCTTTAAAATCAACTGAGGAGATAAAACCCAAACTTTAGGCCTCTCCCTTGACATTGCTCTGGACTCCTTCTCCAAAGGCAGACACTTGATAAATTTTAAACAGACAAATTAAAATCTATCACTCATATAATCAGGCTAAGAATGAACACTAGAAAAATGATTTAGACTAGATGGAAAATCAAGACAATCCACAGTGTGTTATCAAAAGTAGACAGCCTTGCCTGTGTACTCAGAACCTCAGCCTGATAATTCAGCTGGATGATCAAAGCACTGTTCACCACTTCTCCATCTGACTTAAGAGAGTGTTTCCAAGGCAAATACTTTAACCTATAATGGCAGCATTTAGTCTTTATTAATGTTTATTGAGAACTGTGGGAACTGTAGAATTTCACCAAGGACAGCTTTGGCTGATAGTAATGATCTATTAGGGTTTAAAGTGTGGAGGGTCTATGGACACTACATCACCAAGAAGCAAGGTAACAAGAACAGCATCACCCAACATG